>NW_025813709.1:105314-262549 GCF_021917145.1 Hypomesus transpacificus | reverse complement strand
CCAGAGCGAGGTGAGAGCCAAGCAGGGGAAGCTCCTCCGGACTGCTCCGCCCGGCTGGGGGTTATTGTGCCGGGGACAACAGCCGTCACGCTGAGCTGCTGAGGGGCTGGACGGTAGCAGCCATCAGGCCCAGAACCTGGGGGGCAGAGAACAGAGGAACAAGGAGATCTGGGGTGAAGGGAAGGGGGAGGGAGGGAGGGAGGGAGGGAGGGAGGGAGGGAGGGAGGGAGGGAGGGAGGGAGGGAGGGAGGGAGGGAGGGAGGGAGGGAGGGAGGGAGGGAGGGAGGGAGGGGAGGGAGGGGGAGGGGAGGGGAGGGGGGGGGGGGGAGACAGGGTCTGGGGTCAGAGGGGAAATCCAGAGTGGAAATGGGAGGCTTGGGGAACAATGTAGAGGGCTGTCCTGAACACACCAAGCAGAGGGTTCACCAAGCACAGGAGGACGAGCACAGAGAGATGAGGCAGGGCAGAGGCAGGGCAGAGGCAGGGCAAAGGCAGGGCAGAGGCAGGGCAGAGGCAGGAGGAGGCAAGAGGAGGTGAGGGAGAGACAAGGCAGAGCAGAGTAAGCTGTGCACCTGACACTAGCAGGACGGAGCAGACAAGGTGAGCATCACCTCTGCTCTCTCCTGAGAGACCCTGAACCACCTGAACACTCCAACATGGGATGTTCAGTCTCCTGTGAGTACTAGTCTTAGTAGTTTGTCTTAACAAGATCTTCAGGGAACTTTTCAGGAGTCCAAGGAGAGCTCATTCCCAGCAGGGGGTCCCCTCCAACGTTTAGGCAACGTTCTTTCTACGTTTTACTGCATGCTTTCTGGTCAGTTAAATAATGAGTAAAATAACGATGAAGTGATGAAAATTGAACAAGGGCTGTTGAGACTTGTGGATTATCCAGGTTTAATAACAACATTTACACGTTCAAATGGTTGTATTTGGTGGATTAGATTGCAAGACCAAAGTGTTTGCACACGGGTAGTCTTGGCCTAATGGAATCATCAATATTGAGGCGTTTCTTTAGCTATTATCATCTAATTATCTGGCTCATCTCGAGTCGCTGACCACAAAGAGACAAACGTGAGGGTAGATTTATAAAAGTTGCTATTAAGTGGGCTTTAACGTGGGGCCATTCATCTTGCAGAGCGCATGGAGTGACAAGCGGAGCCGCGATTAGAGAGAGGAGCAATGCATCACGCAGGGAGCGGCACGGGATACTGGCGCGCGCACCGAGCAGGCATAATCGGCGAATCACCAAATTCACTTTTCCCGTCAAATTACACCTAAATGGGCAGGTGGGCTTCGGAAAAACGACGCGCGCGAGACCAATCAGTTGCATTTAGTTTGTTGTCGGTGGAATTTATAATCTTTGACAATAATGTTGTCATGGACGTACCTATTTAGTCAAGGCCATCTGAAAAGACAAACGACAACACATCCCTCTGATGGCTTCAGGCCTCATTCTTTCATGGAGAAGAGTTGATAAATGTAAATGTAGACTTGAATGTTTTAGGTCTATGGCACAACCAACAGTACATCAATAGCATATGGACTTTTTTTTCCTCAATAATACAATTAAGTCCAACTAAGACCAAAGACCTTTTTGACATGTATTAAATTACTTGTAGGCTAACCTGTAACCGTTAATTGGTAGCGAAGGGCTATTAGGCATTATTAGGGATATTAGTTAGTTCTAAAGGGCCTGCCAGATCTTTGAGGTGGTTTAAGGGCACTCCCTCAACATCACTTCAATATGCATTTTAAACTTCAAATGTAAGCGGTCTAGTTAATGATGCGGTGTTTGACAACGTCCTTGTTTTGTGAATGAGCGCTGTGCTGACCCGATGCCCCATTGTTGGCACCTGTCGCCGCGAGGTGAACTTTGTTGTAGGAACAGCACATCCCCGGAGGAACCGAATCCGGAGGCACCCGTGGCAACCGTCAACAAGACACACCCAGCGCTGTTTGGGTTGGGCATCAATATTGATCATCTTACCTCCCGAAGAAAAAACATGCATTGGATGATTGAGTTTGCGGTTTGCCTGTTGAATGTTTCAGTTTAATGCACATATGAAAGCTAGAGATAGTGCACAAAGTATCTCTCGGTGATATGACCCATAGATGTGTTATGGTGTTAGATATAGGCCTCTTTCTAAATAATTTTGCAAAGTAAATGATGTAACAGTGCAAGTTAGATTTAAACGAAGTTATAACATTTGTATTTATTTATTGTGTTGACATGCATAGCATGCCATAACAGCGTCTGGCTGACTGCAAATTCGAGAAATTATGCGAAATCTTCTCAGCGCGTCTTGTTCGAAAGTGTTCAGAGGGTTACATCTATGCCTTTTGTACTTATTTATCTTTGCACTAATAGTTTGACATTGTCATTTGTTTTTGCGGACATCCGTCACGTTGGTTCGTATCAAACTGTTCCAACCATAGGGTTACCTGTTAGGAAAGGTGTTTAGATTTTTGTCCACTTTCTTGTTGACATTTTACCTGATCCAATCAAACAAAATTATTTAGGGAAACTATCTGTTTTGGGTGAAATACTTTTCTCTCACGTTGAAAAAACGTTTCTTAAATTATAAGTTAAATATTTTTCAATTTGTATTGGGCTGTATTATAAAGAATTATTTGCAAATTTGGTTTATCAACAAAATATCACATAAATAACTTTTGCCGTAGTAAAATTAGGCGTGTTATGTTTTTATCTGGCTTACTTGTCATGTGTTTGCATTATCATCATATTCATCATCTTTATTATGAGCCTGAAAAAAAAAACTAAAGAAACGCGGCCTACCTGTAATGACGAGAGATGACTGATAACTAATTTATGTTTCATTGGGCCAATCCATTTGATTTGATAACGTTTAGGCGGTAGCCTATTTAATGATTTGATACATTTTGAGTTGTTGATAAAATCATATTTGTATTGAGATTCATAAAGACATGGGCGGTGTAGAGTAGCCCTAAGCAGCCCGGACATGACCCTACAATTAAGCACTATTAGCCTACATTTTACACTTTTCCGATCCAGATACCATCTTAAAGTGTAAATCCCTTGTTAAACTCCCGATAACCTCTCTTTCCTCAGTTTTGTTCCCGGGGCAATTTCCTCTCGCGTTCTCTCCACTTTACAGAGGAATTCTCCGCTTCAATCCTATATGTTAGATTCACTTTATTCTCTTGACAGTTTTATTTATTTCAAAACACTGACCCTTTTGTCACGGAGCAAGACCAATGTAATGGTGTTTACATTGCGCGACCGGCAATAGAGATGGAGAATTCAATCAATTGCGGTCTTTGAGGAGATAAGAATTTGAGTCGCATTGAAGTTGAATCGATTTAATGCGGGTTCGAGAATCAAACTGCTTGCTTTATTAAAAGGCCCATATTTGTAAAAAATAAATAAAAATAAAACATATATAAATATATTTCCCTTTTATTTTTCACTTGTCCAGCTTTGCTAATTTCTCGTCAAAGGAAAACTAAATTGGTGCCACGAGCCATATGGTTGAGTAAACCCAACGTCTACGCTAGACACGCTAGTGGCGGGTGACGCGACATGGGGGCATGGATGAGCGTCATTAGAGGTGTTAAGTTAGTTTTACAAGCTCGTGAGAACAACATTAACAGTGTTACAACGCAGAGGGGCACCGGCGCCCTGTTGTGAAGAACCACGCGCATATTTCACGGATTCAATCCGATTGAGGTTTGAATAGATGACATATATATACAGTAGAGGAGATGTCTCGTAGGCTTACAGTAAAGCCGACAACACGGACCCGAAGTACCGTAGGCTACAGTGGTCTGTAACATGGGCTACTTAAATGTATGTAGGCCTACATCACGTAGGCAATATGGTCTTCAGCTCATTTGACCCCGAGGAGTGAAAGTACATTGTGTCTGACCGGTAGACTTCATCAGCACAGTTTAGTCTGAAACCAAAAAGTCTAAGGAGCTTAGAGGGATATAGAGAGTTATTCACGTAACACTGTCTGACTCATCTCCCAAGAACAAAACAAAAATAACTAAGAAAAGGCGCCATGTTAAGGTAGATGAAATATCTTTAGGACAAAGGGGGTTTCATGAACGATCATGTAGCCTAAGGCTTCGAGGACGGATCTCCTCACACATTTTGAGAAAAATGTCAGTAGTTATAACATATAACTAAATCAACAACATTAAAACTTGCGATAAGTACAATCATAAAAGTAACATACTGTAACAATGTTAAAATAATTGTTGTCATATTATACGTAGGCTATTATAATGATATAAAGGCCAACCTGGCGCTGAAAGTAGGAAACATCAGAATGTACGGTATAATCTGATCCCTGCATAATTAAACCAATGTATAACGCCCTAACAAGGTTATAATGGCATTTCCTTGGAAAAAACACCATTCAGCCTCTATCAGTTGATGGCCGTAGGTTTCGCATGCTGCTGAGTTTATAAGTTAAAATATCTCAACACTCTTCTTTATGACCAACAATCAGCAGATTAGATGATCAACGGCAACATGTCATGTTGAAACATACATTATGACGGATCAAGCACCACACTGTGTGTGAAAAGGCTGTTCTCCACATGAACCTGATTCCGCAGACCGCCGGAAATGGTGTCACATCTTGTACACAATCTAATCAAAGTGGAGCTGTCGCTGGAGGTGAAAACAAACCGACTCCTTGACGAGTGTTTCCGTAAGCTACGTTGCTGTTTCACACAGTCAGTGTGTTGTGTTGGGTGGAATGCCACTGAAAACACGAAATCACCCATCCATGTGGCTAGGGAGGAGAGCCACCCTCTTTCCACAAAGCCACACCCCCGCCTCTGTTCTAATACAGCCCCTTGCAATCCATCAACCAATGGCGGAAGCGCACAGTCTCCACTTCTCGCCCATGAGAGCGTCAGTTGGATAAAACCCCGGAGAGAACACGATTGGCAGGTCTTAAACATCTCATAGGCTACTGCTAATGTTGAGACAAAATCACTCCTGAATCTTTGTCAGCTAGTGTTGGATCTTCTCACGGCCGAGGTTACGGTTACATTTCCTCCAGTTGGGTCCGTAACAGTGGATAATAAGGATATCTTCTCTGAAAACTGCATTTGTCTACATATTAAAGGTAACTGTTAACTCTAACCGGAGCTTTAAATGATAAACGCAGTGGTCATTTGTGCTGAAATGTGCTGAAAATATAATCGTCCTTTTGTTGCCAATTTCGCTCGGTTGTTGAAATGTCAAACAAAAAGGTTTTTCCTGATAACTTAAAGATGTAGCCGAGACATTATCTTGATATGACGCATGAACCATCTTGTGTCTGAAACGTTTCTTTCAAAGATAGCCTAAATAATATGAAAGTAATGGTTAGTCTATTGTACAATATAAATCAAAATATATATTTTCAATCTATTTTGAGTAGTTTAAAGAATGGGTGTCAGGGACTCGCAAAAAGGTTATCACGCCGATCATTTTTTATGGGGCGAAATCCGAAAACAGCGCAGTCCTGTCCAGAAGCCCTTATTAACTGACAATATCCTCTTGCAGCGCATTTTAAGAGTGCACTCAGGAACACGCATGCATCGCGAGGCCCCACATGGACTAAAAACGTCTTATTAACCGGGAGAGCGCGTGGACACCTACCGAGAGAGACCTCAGAGATATGTCCAACTCCAACGGACGAGGTAAAAACAAAACTAACCATAACCCTAACCGACACGCGAACTTATAATGTTTTAGATGTAAAGAAACGCATGTATTCTGGAGTCAAATTCGAACTAAACAATTTGACAATGTAGCCCACAAAGTTAAAATCGTTTTTGCTCTAATTCCCTACGTGTCATGAAGCCGAGAGGTTACGGATCTTGTGGGCCTTAATATTACAATAAATATGCTACTAGCGGCCACAACTGAAAGAAAGTATATATTTTCATGTTAAACTCTGACTCAGTCCTTAAATTATGTCTGAACGTAATGAGCTGTCAATTTTGCGGAATCATATTTCTATTGAAGAGCTGTCAACTCCTAACCTCCTCACATTATTTATGGAGGACTTCGGTCAACAAACTGCTCTATTAGATACAGTTTTCTAAATGATTTAAGCGAATAAGACAACCAGTGAAATGTGTGAAATCAATAATTTAGGAACTATAAACTCACTGAGGTTACCTTTAAACTATAGGCGTAGCCTACTTCATTTTTTGTTGAAATATAATTTCCTATTATTTTAAAGAGAAAGATTTGATGTACAGTTGTACTGACCTCGTGCAAACAGCTCTCGTGAAGCTCTGCACCGGCCTGTGTTCCTCACTGTTATTGTCTCGTGAACGTTGCACACATTTATGATTGAGTACTTGTCGCACTATTAACTGCCAAGGCTTTCTGGAACCTTGTCAACATAAAATGGCTCAAGGAAAAGCCAACCTCACTAAATTAATATTCACGTTTACAACAAACATTGTCCAACTCGCAGTGAAAATTCGGAGGCCTCTTCAGGCAGTAGCTTTTAAAGGCTCAATAAGAGTACATTATTCTAAAAGGTCCCCATAGTTTTCTAATGCTTTCTCTATGGGAAGCATTTAGAAAGTTAATTGGAGGTTAGTTTAGCTGTCAGATATAAATTTGGGGCAACCCGCGGTCATTGTCACTTCAATTGGGTCAATGATGGAACGGTGGGGGGTAGAATCGTGTGGTTTGTTTACGTTTCACCCAGTCACCCCGCAGCATAAATTATGACACTCTCTATCGTCTGTGCCATCTTTTCTCGTGTCATCATATAAGGTTGGCAATTACTTAAGTTGTTCAAGATATGAATAGTCTTTAATAACAGGCTTATGTTATCCATGTTAGATTATCTAACCATGTCCATTTAACCTAATACAGTAGGCTATATGATGTGTAAGGCTATAAACTATAATATATATAAACACGCATATCATTCGAATCTCAACAGTATTTATACGAATGTATAACGTATAGTAGCCTGAAATATACATTTGAAATATTTTATTGCATTGGTTTTCATAAAGGTTTCACAACGGTGTAGCCATGAAGGTGGCTAACTTGAAGAGCTTTTAGGATAATTTTGAGTTGGAGGAGAAACTGAGACAAGGAACTCAAAAGAGTGGTGATTTTGTTTCCTAAAATCTCTGTAATTATATAATATTTAAAACAAACGTCCAATGCGTGTTCTCTCTCTCTGTGTGTGTGTGTGTGTGTGTACGTGCACTCACTCTTTGTGTGTGTGTGTGGCGTTGTAGCAAAAGCGTGCGTCTGCATTGCGTCTGCTCCTGTGTGTGTTTATTCCCCTGGGGTAGTGTGTAATATCCTGCAGGTTGGTGAAGCTTGGCGAGTAGGTTTTTTACACACTCCGCTAGCACCGTTAATAGCGCTCCCCACCCAGACCCGTTTGATGTGGAAATGAAAGCTGGGAAAGAGCGAGAGCAGAGACTGAATGGGTTAAATTAAAAGCAATGGGATTCTTACAAAGTCACTGATGCAGGATGTAGAACTCAGAGGCTGCTGACAACAACAGAAAAAGTACTTTTGAAAAACGTCCCCAGTTGCGTTTACTAAAATGTTTAAGAGAATAGGCCTACGTCGATTTTAGATTTCATACAGACTAAATTAAATTGCCATGGCTAAAAAGCGATATTCCCTGATGCTTTGTGTTAAATGTATTTGAACAGGCATGTTTTTTAGCCGTTACAGCCTAAAAATAAATCAATAGAAGTCGCCTATATATAGCTTTGAAACCTTTATCATGAGAAACGGAACTCTTTGGAAGCAAAACTGTACACTTGGGCGTTATATAGCTATATATTTTTTTTAATTTGGCGCCACGTCATAGGATAGTGTTTTATTTGTATTTTTTTTATCCTTATAATAAATGTTATTCTCAAAAACTATTTTGAGATGTAAGCTATACAGGATGCTATGTTCATGTTGGTCCACTGTGCACTTCAGGCCTAAGCTCTCAAGACCGTCTGCATGACCAAAGTAGCCTAAGCCCTGTTCAGTTGAACGGAAAAAAAACATTTAGAAAATAATTATCCTGAAAGAGAAGTCATTAATTTGAAGAAGAGTTTGTTTTCTATTGGATGATTTCATAAAATGTGTAATTAAAGTTATAACCGTTGGTAAAATTGATCAAAGGCTTATTCTAATTATGTTAGAAGTTATCTGTCTCATTCTTTAAGCCTTTCGGATCATTTGTGTGGTTTGATCCTTCTCCCATCTCGCCTATAAACTAATTTCACATTTAAATGGACAACGTTGCGAAAAAAACAACAAACAAATAAATATAGGTTACAATATAAAATATAAAATTGTCCAGAAATGTATTTTTTTAAATGCGTAAACGAAGCAGTAGGCCACTTTTCACCTCGCGAGTCATGACTATCCTGCTCTCGAACCCTTCTCTGTTCCAGGCCGGCTGGAGAGAAGGATCTAGAACTCAGAACCGGGACTCAGAACGTCTAGAATGTGGAAGACTTGCACTGAGCTGTCTAAACCAGAGGCTGTCAAATTTCTAGCTAGATCCGACTTATTTGGTCAGTTATTCTCTTTTATTACAATTTTACCACAATAACTAAACCTATGCATGTCGAAAAATGTCAAACTCTTAACTCCAAGTAATCGTCACGCTGTTTTCAAACAAGTCCATTGAAGTCGGTAACGTTTGATCAACGGAATTTCCCTAATCCAGCGTTTGCGTTATCGCGTTATTTCCGTTTATTGTGTTTGTGTGCATTACTGACATACTCCAGACAATTTATTGTCCCACGTTTTATGTTCACGAAAACTTCGACCCGACTATTATAACCCTCTATTCACTAAATTAATTGCAAAATATATTTAGCGCTTGGTACAAAGTTTTATGAAAAGCTTAGACACATTTTGTGAATAAATTGGTAGAATTTCTAATTTTCTTTGTGGTAAACAAAGTTTTGCAGAAATATCTACAAGTTGTTTCACATAGGTTTACCTACCTGCAGTGTGTTCCTGTAAATGTTGGTCTGGATTGGTTACTATTATCTGCAGTAATATGAATAAATGTGTGTGTGTATGTGTGTGTTTTAGGATATGTTTGTGTTTGCACCCGCTCGTACCTTTTTGAGTGTGTGTGTGTGTGTATCTAAGCATGTTTGTGTCTGAGTGTGTGTTTGTGTCTGAGTGTGTGCGCGTGTCTGAGTTTGTCAACGAGAAGTTCACACACACAGACACACGGATGTACAGTGTGTGATCAGTCAACACTGGGGGGGTTTCCTCGATGTTAATGTGTGTTCATCCCCCCCCTCCCCCAGGTCATGGGGGTCTTAACCAACTAGGAGGAATGTTTGTGAACGGCCGTCCTCTCCCTGAGGTGATCCGGCAGCGCATCGTGGACATGGCCCACCAGGGCGTCCGGCCCTGCGACATCTCACGCCAGCTCCGGGTCAGCCACGGCTGCGTCAGCAAGATCCTGGGACGGTGAGAAACCTGGCGGCCCACGCCTCAAACCTGGCAGCCCACGCCCCAATCTTGGCAGCCCAAGCCCCAAACCTGGTGGCCCGTGCCCCAAACCTGGCGGCCCACGCCCCAAAACCTGGCAGCCCACTCATCAAACCTGGCACTCTTGGTCTGTTAATGTCCTGCTCTCACCAGGCCAGACACTGACGTCACACGGCTCTCCTGTACTCTGCACTGGAGCCACGACCAAGCACCCTCTTACAGTCTAACATCACCACGGCAACACCAGCCTACCTAAGGCCTCGGTTTAATGATTGACAGGACATTCTAGACACACTGTCCACCCTGCATGTCATTTATAGACTAAATAAACAATCTCAACCAAGGTGTGGTTAACATCCATCTGATGTTAGCCACTGTATCGCACAGTGGCGAGAGGATGAAGATGTATAAGATACATAAAGACAGTATTTGATGTCTAGCGATGGGCGTAGCTCAGTGGTAGAGTGCAGACCAAGAGGTTTACGGTTCAAACCCCCCTGCATCCCCATCACTGTGGATGAAAGCAGAGCGAACACATTTTATGACATTATCTCCCCATGGTCCTGGAACCCACTGGCTTGGTCTGACGTGTGTGTGTGTGTCTCCTCAGTTACTACGAGACTGGCAGCATCAAGCCGGGTGTGATCGGGGGCTCCAAGCCCAAGGTGGCCACACCCAAAGTGGTGGATAAGATCGCAGAGTACAAGCGTCAGAATCCCACCATGTTCGCCTGGGAGATCAGAGATCGTCTGCTGGCCGAGGGCGTCTGTGACAGCGACACCGTGCCCAGTGTCAGCTCCATCAACAGGTAAGCACTCACCTGGGGAGCCCTCATCGACTCACCTGGGGAGCCCCTCATCCACTCACCTGGGGAGCCCCTCATCCACTCACCTGGGGAGCCCTCATCCACTCACCTGGGGAGCCCTCATCCACTCACCTGGAGAGCCCTCATCCATTCACCTGGGGAACCCCTCATCCACTCAGTCTTACCCACCCTATGAAATAGTTTGTGATGTTGCACTTACTGTAAAGGCACTATTGTAGCTGAGAGATGTGTTTGTTCCACTGTGCCTGGACGGATATCATCACGGAAACAGGCAGGACATGTTTAGGATCAAACGTGTGGTCTATCTCCTCTCAGTCCTCAGAAGGGCTGGGATTGGTCGGATGCTCCTCTCAGTCCTCAGAAGGGCTGGGATGGGTCAGCTGCTCCTCTCAGTCCTCAGAAGGGCTGGGATGGGTCAGCTGCTCCTCTCAGTCCTCAGAAGGGCTGGGATTGGTCAGCTGCTCCTCTCAGTCCTCAGAAGGGCTGGGATTGGTCAGCTGCTCCTCTCAGTCCTCAGAAGGGCTGGGATTGGTCAGCTGCCCTCTCAGTCCTCAGAAGGGCTGGGATTGGTCAGCTGCTCCTCTCAGTCCTCAGAAGGGCTGGGATTGGTCAGCTGCTCCTCTCAGTCCTCAGAAGGGCTGGGATTGGTCGCCTTGGGCCTTTATGAAATGTGAAAGAGATGGAGATTTCAGATGTGACTGAGGAAGATCTGTAAGAATGGTTTGAATGAGATGGAGATATTAGAGATCTAAGTCTGTATAATTTAATGATCACGCGTATTGTCATTTCCATTCTTTGGATTGCAGTTGTTATATATTACATGATATACAACATTACAGTTTTAACACAACTACATTTAACACTACTACAGTTTTGTGCATCAATAATCCCAGTTCTTTATTCCAGAATAATCCGAACAAAGGTACAACAGCCGTTCAATCTGCCTATGGACGGGAAGGGCTTGAGTCCAGGACACACACTCAGTAAGTCTACACAAACAAACACACACACACACACAAACACACTCTTAGTAAGTCAGACACACACACAGACACCATAATGTTCAGCATTATAATCTGGTTCAAGGGATCAAGACTAAAGATACTCTATGTTTAATGGTCTGTAAGATTAAGCATTGGTCCTAATGGTAACAATAATATGGGAGTAATAATAGTTTCATTACCCCCTTGTTCCTCCCTCTCTCTCCCTCTTTCACCCTCCCTCCCTCCCTCTCTCTCCCTCTTTCACCCACTCTCTATCTCCCTCCCTCTCCCACTCTCTATCTCCCTCCCTCCCTCCCTCTCCCACTCTCTATCTCCCTCCCTCTCTCACTCTCTATCTCCCTCCCTCCCTCTCCCACTCTCTATCTCCCTCCCTCCCTCCCTCTCCCACTCTCTATCTCCCTCCCTCTCCCACTCTCTATCTCCCTCCCTCCCTCTCCCACTCTCTATCTCCCTCCCTCCCTCCCTCTCCCTCTATCTCCCTCCCTCCCTCTCTATCTCCCTCCCTCCCTCCCTCTCCCTCTCTCTATCTCCCTCCCTCCCTCCAGTCCCCAGTTCAGCCGTCACCCCTCCAGAGTCTCCCCACTCCGACTCTCTGGGCTCCACCTACTCCATCAGTGGTCTGCTGGGGATCTCTCAGCCCACGGGAGAGGGCAAGCGCAGCCACGACGACAGTGAGTGACCCGGGCACACACACACACACACAGACCTGGTCACTTTAAAGACTTAATGACCTTTGTGTCTCTCTCTCCGTCCCCCTCCCCCCCTCTCTGTACCAGGTGACCAGGAGAGCTGTCGTCATAGCGTTGACTCCCAGGGTAGTGGGGGGGTTCCCAGGAAGCTGCTGAGACCAGACCACTTCCCCCCGCAGCACCTGGACTGTGGCTTCGACCGACACCCCTTTCCTCCAGACTCCTTCAGCTCCGCAGCCTCTAGCAAGCCAGACCAGGTACACACCTCCTCTCTCCCTTTGTATCTACCTCTCTGTCTCTCTCTCTCCCCTTTTTCCTTTCTCTGTTTCTTTCTACCTCTCTCTCTTTCCCTCTCCCTCTCCCTCTCTCTCTCTCTCTCTCTCTCTCTCTCTCTCTCTCTCTCTCTCTCTCTCTCTCTCTCTCTCTCTCTCTCTCTCTCTCTCTCTCTCTCTCTCTCTCTCTCTCTCTCTGTCCCCTTTTTCCTTTCTCTGTCTCTTTCTACCTCTCTCTCTCTCTCTCTCTCTCTCTCTCTCTCTCTCTCTCTCTCTCTCTCTCTCTCTCTCTCTCTCTCTCTCTCTCTCTCTCTCTCTCTCTCTCTCTCTCTCTCTCGCTCCCTGTCTCTCTCTCGCTCCCTGTCTCTCTCTCTCTCCCTGTCTGTCTCTCCCTGTCTCTCTCTCTCTCTCTCTCCCCCTGTCTCTCTCTCTCTCCCCCTGTCTCTCTCTCTCTCTCTCTCCCTCTCCCTCTCCCTCTCTCTCTCTCTCTCGCTCCCTGTCTCTCTCTCGCTCCCTGTCTCTCTCTCTCCCCTGTCTCTCTCTCCCTGTCTTTCTCTCTCTCTCTCTCTCGCCCCCTGTCTCTCTCTCTCTCCCTCTCTCTCTCTCCCTCTCTCACACATCCACTCCATATATTCCTCTTAATATCCCTCTCACACACAGGCAGTGTCCTATTAAAGAATATTGATGTTTGCCGTAAACTGAAGACATTCGCCGCAGCACACAAACACACACTCCTTCACGCGCTAATATGCTGCTGTCACACACTTGCACTAATGGATAATCTCCTTCTCTCTCCCTCTCCCTCTCCTTCTCTCTCTCTCTCTCTTCCTCTCTCCATCCTTTCTATCTCTTTCTCTCTTATCCTTCCCCCCCCCACCCCACCCCACACCTCCCTCCCCCAGCCTCTGTACCCTCTGTCACTCATCAGTGGCAGTGTCGAAGACGGCAAGACCAGCCTCTCATCATCGAGCGCCGCTATTGGTCGGAATCTGGGAGCCCATCAGGGCTACACTGTAGTGGGAGGTGAGCTTTCTGACCCACCTGCAGCACGGCCCCCTGTCCAGACACCTGAGACACACCTCACAGCCTGACCAACCAGGGTGGAGGGATGGCACACCTGAACACACCTGAACACACCTGAACACACCTGAACACACCTGAACACACCTGACACACCTGAACACACCTGAACAGACCTGACACACCTGAACAGACCTGAACACACCTGACACACCTGAACAGACCTGAACACAGACCTGAACACACCTGAACAGACCTGACACATCTGAACACACCTGAACACACTTGAACACACCTGAACACATCTGAACACACCTGACACACCTGAACACACACCTGAACACACACCTGAACACACCTGACACACCTGAACAGACCTGAACACACCTGACACATCTGAACACACCTGAACACACCTGAACACACCTGAACAGACCTGACACATCTGAACACACCTGACACACCTGAACACACCTGAACACACCTGACACACCTGAACACACCTGAACACACCTGAACACACCTGAACAGACCTGAACACACCTGACACACCTGAACACACCTGAACACACCTGAACACACCTGAACAGACCTGAACACACCTGAACACACCTGACACACCTGAACAGACCTGAACACAGACCTGAACACACCTGAACACACCTGAACACACCTGACACACCTGAACACACCTGAACCCACCTGAACACACCTGACAGGGCTGGCGTCATTGTGCTGACAGGAGGTGTCCTGGGGAGGGGTGATTACTGTCTGCTCTGCTCTCATCTGTTAGATTGTTGTTTCTGAGGCCAATTCATTTAGCTTATTATCAGCAACTGCCCAAAGCACCCTCCCTGGTTTAATGCTGAACAGATGCAGAGCTGTTTTCCCCTCACATCCCAGACTCAGAACTCACTCCATCATCCTCCCTCTCTGACATTAATTCGAGTAACATCTAATTGTGTATTTGTTTATCCATAACTTTTCTATCATTCCATTTATTCCATTTTCCTCGTCTCCCCCCTCCTCCCCTTCACCCCCATTGGCTCCGCCCAAACAGACCCTCTGCAGTCCCTCCCACTTTGTCTGAAACAGGAAATGTCCCCGGAAGTGACAAGCACAAGCCCCTCCCCCAACCTGGCGGCTCATAGCTCCGCCTTCCTGGAGTTGCAGTGTCTTCAGGCTCCTGTCGCTAACAGCTGCAGCTTCCCTCACACCTTCAACTCATTTTCCCATCATGCACCAGTGTACGGGCAGATCAGCAGCCAGAATGTCATGTCAGGTAACCTCATCTCAGACATCCTCCTACGCGTCACTTCCTGTCATCCCATCTCACTTCCTGTCACCACGTGTCACTTCCTGTCACCACATGTCACTTCCTGTCATCCCATCTCACTTCCTGTCACCACATGTCACTTCCTGTCACCACATTTCACTTCCGGTCACTGTTTGATTTATTAAGCCGACGCTTTCATTTAAAATGATGTAGAAATAGAACGTATAGAAACTACAGCAGAAGATCAAGGATCAGAAGTGTCTCGTTCTAAAATCAACTCAACTCTACTTCAACTACAATATGACATAAAAACAATAAAAACAACGTAAAACCTTACTGTAAGTGCAACAACAAACTATTTAGTGGGTGTCCTCTCACATGTGACAGTGGTATACAAAAGGCTTCATGTTGTTGTGTCACCTGTGCTTCATGTGTTGTGTTGTTGTGTCAGCAGGGCGGGACATGGTTAGCTCCACCCTGCCGGGGTACCCCCCCCACATCCCCTCCGGAGGACAGACAGGATACTCCTCCTCCGCCATCACCAGCATGGTCGCAGGTGAGCCTCCACGTCCGCAGCAGAGGTGGTTCGAGGGCTGGGTCTCAGAGTGATGCTCCTGAGAGGGAGAGAAAAAGGGAGAGAGGGATTGAGTGAGGGAGACAGAGAGAGGCAGGGATAGAGAGAGTTAGGGGGAGAGAGAGAGAGAGGGAGGGAGGGAAACAGAAAGGGAGAGAGAGAGAGAGAGAGAGAGAGAGAGAGGGAGGGAGGGAGGGAAACAGAAAGGGAGAGAGAGCTGTGCGGAGGTCTGGGGGGCAGGTCAGCAGATTAGCAGAGAGGCAGGGCTGGTAAATGAGTAGCCTGTTGGGCTGGTGAACTGCATGCTGGGACAGGCAGCCAGGCCCGGGGGGTACGGGGAGCAGGCTGGGGTTCCGCCCTGCTGCACCCACCCCCACACAGCCCCTCCGACCACACATTGCCATGGGAACGGGGGGCCCACCCGAGGGGGAGGGGGCGGGGGCGGGGGGACAGGGGGGTGAGGGGAGGGGGGGCGCATAGGGTGGCAGAGTAGGCCTGCCTGGGTGCAGGACGAGTGGATGTCTTTGTGGTGTGTGTGTGTGGTTTGATGTGTGATGTGTGTGTGTGTGTGTGTAGTGTGATGTGTTTAGTGTGTGTGTGGTGTGATGTGCCTTTTTTATTTGAAGTCTGCCCTTCGAAGCGCGAAATGAGAGGCTCTGATTTATTATTTTTCTCCTGGGCTTGCTGTGAGGAAGCGTTCATACACAATTACTCACAGGAGGGGGGGTCAAGGGGGGGGCAGGGATTCAATCCAGCCAACATAATTACCAATTAGATATTGGAATGTTAAAAAAGGAGGAAAGAAGAGAAGGGGGTAGAGACAGGGAAAGCTGGAAAGAATGAAGGAGGAAGTGAGGGATGGAGAGGAGGAGAGGAAGGGAGGGAGGGGGAGTGTTAAGGAGAGGAAAAGGAGGCGGAGGAGTAAGAGGAGGCGGTGTGGACAGAGGGCCAGGAAAGAGTTAAGGAGGAGGAGGAGGGGGAGGAGGGGGAGGAGGAGGAGGAGGAGGAGGAGGGAAGCGTTAAGGAGGAGGACGCTGAGACTAGTGACACGCACCAGTGAGCGGAGGGGAGCTGCCCCGCCTCCACCTGGACTGCAGATTAATGGTTTACAAGCTGCTCTAACCGTCACTGAATCACAGGCCCAGCAGACGCCCGCGGAGGGGCAAACTGCCCCGGTCGAACACTAAAGAACATTCTAGAGAGCTGGGTGCTCTGCTAAAGAATAAACCAGATTCATTCTGTCCCTGCGTTTCTCCTCATAGCTGCAAGGGTGTTGAAACAGCAGTGTGTGTAAGGTGTGTGTATACAGCGTGTGTGTGTAAGGTGTGTGTATACAGCGTGTGTGTGTGTGTATCTCCAGCGTGTGTGTGTGACCTCCAGCTTGTGTGTCCTCCAGGAGCAGACTACTCGGGGCAGTCCTACACACCCTACACCTCCTACAGCGAAGCCTGGAGGTTTAACTCCAGCATTCTGGGTGAGTCTGGGCCTCAGGCCCCCCTCCTCACCTACAGCAGGGAGACAGCTTCACCAGAGCACAGGGAGACTGAACAGACCAGAGCACAGGGAGGCTGAACAGACCAGAGCACAGGGAGACTGAACAGACCAGAGCACAGGGACACTGAACAGACCAGTGCACAGGGAGACTGAACAGACCAGTGCACAGGGAGACTGAACAGACCAGTGCACAGGGAGACTGAACAGACCACAGCACAGGGAGGTTGAACAGACCAGAGCACAGGGAGACTGAACAGACCAGAGCACAGGGACACTGAACAGACCACAGCACAGGGAGGCTAAACACACAGTATTCTGGGGAAATCTGAAGGAGTTGTAGGGGATGGAGTACAGAGCTTTCATAAGATATTTTAATAGTTACTTGAAAGCATCTTAATATAGAACGCGCTCTTTGTATATATTGTGAACATTTTGCACAAGTTAGTCAGAATTCAGAGGTGAAAACTCTGAAAAGTGAAAAGTGTGTGTTGGTCTGAGGTCACAATACCAGTACAACGTTGTCTCACATAGTTACTCAGTAACCAGGAGGTAGGCTCATTGCCACGGTTACCTGGGCTGGTCGGGCCAATCAGAGCCAGCCAGAGTCAGCCAGAGTCACAAGGTGGGATGTCACCTTGAATCAGCTGGTTTCTCTGGTGATCAACAAGACACAGGACCTAGATTCACCTGGAGAAGAGAGAGAGAGAGAGAGAGAGAGAGAGAGAGAGAGAGAGAGAGAGAGAGAGAGAGAGACTACAAGAGAAAAAGAAAGCGAGTATGAGGAAAAAGGAGAGAAACACTATCAGACACACATAAAACAGACACACACAGTCAGACACAACACTGTATCCAGGACAAACAATCAGCGCAGTGAGATTTCCAGCTGAACCATCTGCTGTTGTGCTGTGTGTGAGGGGATCAGTTCTGATCTGGGCTCCACATTGGGTCCATCAAAGCCGGCAGCTCCAGTCCCCTCCACTGCTTAACTCCCTCTGTCGCCCCCTGCAGGATCCCCCTACTACTACAGCACAGCCTCGCGCAGTGGACCCCACTCCTCCGCCGCCTACGACCACCTTTAGCTCCTCCCACACAGGGGGGGGGGGGGGCAGGAAGTACCCTGGACCAGTACAGGAAGCATTAGAAAGGGACAGGAAGTACATTGGAGCTGGACAGGAAGGAGGAGGAGGGGACAGGAAGCTGAGGACAAGGGGACCAGGAAGTAGCAGGCAGGAGGACCAGAACAGGAAGTAGGAAGTGAGGAGACAGGAACCTGAGGAAGAAGGGACAGTACGCTATTGATGCATTCCATGCCAGCACAAGACAGCTGAACTTGTCTGCAGAGTTCAGACTGAACCAGCACAACAGACTTTCACAGCATCAGGCTCTTTTGTTGACATTTTCAGGTATAACTTGGAACACAAACCGGTTTACACATGCTGTCACTGTAATTCATCCACAAGCATTGTGACAAATATTTTACATTTATATTTGACTCATTTAGCAGTCGCTTTTTATCTAAAACAACATACAATTGGTGCATACAAAAGATGACTAGTGAAAATAAAACATATGGGCTTGTCTAGGGTGCATGGATTTGATCCTATGAACATCCAGCCTTATGGCTCATTTTCATCACTGGAAAGACCTTCCCCATAGTCTCCACTGAGGTGGATGTCATCTCAGACTTCTGTCCCAGAATGTAAGGACTAAATGAGCTCTGGAAAAGGACCATGACTTCCTGGTGACATCAATGATAGGTTGTTGCTTTGGCGACAGCTGCTCTTGTGCGATGTTTCTATTTGCATTTAGTTTACAAAACTCTCCATGACGATGTGATCAGGTGATCTCTCATCTCCTCAGTACAGGTGTGTTTCCAAGGTTTCTCCTTCTACTTGGGAAACATACATTTCAGTGTCGGAGCTTCCATTCAAAAATTTAAAAAACCACAGAGGTAAATACACTGGATGACAGTATGATAACAACAGGCTTGTTAACAGATCCAGCCATCTTATGTTCTGCTTTCCGACGCTCGCCCGCCGAGCCAAAGCCTTGAAGAGACTGAGACGGAGAGAGTTAACTGCGTCATGTTAGAATGCCCTCTTGAGGCCCTGTGTCGTCTGATCGATGTGGGGCTTCTATGGCAATATGTAAATACTGTATAAACCGCTCCGTAGGAAGAATTGCAATTTTATTATAAGGATGATTTGTGGGAAGGAATAGTTTGGGGATCAATGGTTTAAATATCTGAAAAACACTAAACTCTTTAAAGATTTTTTTCCTTTAACGATATTTCGAGTTTGTTGTCATGCTGATGTTTCGTAAGAACTGTGACTATTTTTTTCTTATACTGGTATTAATATTATTGAAGATGTAAATAATGAATTTCTAAAGAATTATTTTAATTAAAATAAAGCATGACAAACTTTTTTACTGCGCTGTTTACTGTTTGTTATGTTTGATTCATTAAGGCTATCATTTAGGCAATTTTTGCTCTTACACAATGTGAAAAACAGTTGGACAAAAGACTGAAATGTTTCAAATTGTTACACAAATGTAGCGTATTTGAGAAGCAAGTCATAGTTCTGCAATATTACAGAGCGGGAGGTGAAGGTTTTAGTCCTCTCGCGCAGAATGGGAAAAGACGATGTTGTTATGAAACCTTCCTATTGGGTGTCCTGAAAGCTCCATTTACTTTTGTTAAATTTAAAGTTAACAATTTTGATTTTTAAATTATAAAAATAAACTAAAAAGGCTAAAGTCTAAGTTTTTATTATAACTAAAATAATGAACATTTGCCACAACAATAATAATGTTGATATTGTCATTAATAGGACTACTATCAATAATAATCGTATTGCATATTTTCATTATCAGCCATTATTGTTCTTTTTATATTTGTTAGAAGTATTGTTATTGAGACTATTACTTTGTCATTTGCTCAAATCTGCAGCTGCATATTATCAGCAACTCAGCGAATTACAGAAAACGCACGAGGACGAAAGCAATGATCCTGAAAACATGCGCATCTGTTTAATTTCTTTTTTTATTTTCTGCATCATGTAGTTTTATTTGCAATTATTTCTCCCCCTTTTGCGGCCTCATTATTATACCGCGGTAACGAGGCTACGGTTCGGCGGTGCCGCGGCCCACCTGGACCAGCAGTCAAAGGCGCGCGCTGGACTTGATGGATAGCCTCTTGTAAGCTGCGCGTGAAAAGCGGGACCACACCTCGTGGTGAAGCCCAGCGAGTTAGGTGTTCCAGAAGGCCTTCAAAAACTCAAACCAAATTAATTTAATCCAAAACGGTCATTTATATTTTCCTTTTTCTAAACCGACTTCTGTGGTGATTTAAAAACCTAGACGAACACGTTTCTGCGGTAGCCTACCCGCAAGTGCTTTTAAATTATTGAGACAGTTTAGCAATGGTAGCCTAATTGGCGTTTTTCTACATATGCTGAACAGTAGGACAATATAAACACAATGTGATCTATTGATTCAAGTGTGTTCTGCTACGTTAACGCCTCGCGCCGTTTTTGGGGGTTTAATACGAGCTGAGCCCCGTACTTCCTGTCCTTAATCTATCACAAAACTATCAAACCATATCTAGGAACCACGAAATCAAATCAAATTAAGGTTATGGACTGACTATGGAGAAAATGGTTTTAAGTACACAATATCAGTGATAGGCTAAGCGGCGAACCTCACAATGCAGCCAGGCCAGAATGTTACATCTGACGGAGATGAAACCTGACAACTTCCTGTTTACTGTATCCACTTCCCTTCTTTCTTTCACTCTCTCTCACTTTTCTTCTTTTTATGTCATCATTATTTCTTTATTTTATCTGTATTGCTGCTTTCTTTCACTCCCTCATTCTCTTTAATCTCTCTACTTTCCATCGATGAAAACCCCTGAAACCTAGAAAGCCGTCCTCTGTCCTGTCCGCAGACCCATACCCAAACATCCAGCCCATCAACTTACTCTTTTTTTCAGTTCCCTGTGCAAGCATGCAGAAATAGGCTTCTACACACACACACACACACACACACACACACACACACACACACACACACACACACACACACACACACACACACACACACACACACACACACACACACACAGAGGAGCTTTAAAGTAAATGCGCCCGCTGTTTTCTGGAGCAGTGTTAAAATGAGGCAATCCCTTCAAAGCACCACACTCAGATTCCAGAGCCTTCAGCGCCAGCTGACCAACTGCCAGGAGAATAACGACTGCAAATGTTAAACATTAACAATCGCACAGCCAGAGCAGAAAAAACAACATTATACTGCCCCAAACAATCCCATCAGAAATACCCTCTCCTCTCTCACCCTCTTTACCCTGGTCTCTTTCTTTCCATCTCCCTCTCTCTCCCTCTCCCCCCCCCTCTCTCTTTCCTTCCATCTCTCTCTCTACCTCTTCCCCTACCCATCCACCTCCTTCCCTCTCCCTCAGGGGGACAGAGGGCCTATTAGGGTGAGGGCTTTGGCCCACAGTGCTGCTAGTAATGAGCCCTGCTGCACAATACAGGCACCCGACCAGAACAGCTGACTGGGCCAGGGCTGGGGGGGGGGAGAGGAGGGGAGAGGAGGGGAGGGGAGGGGGGTGTGGGTTAAACATACACAGGGACAATGTGGTGTCAAGTTGTCTGGATGTGTGTATGAGCGTGTGTGTGTGTGAACCAAGACTTCAACTGAAACAGGAAGTAGTGTGCACTAATAGGAGTGACGACTCGGCGCTGGTCCACTCCAGTCAGCTGGAAACTAACATTCCCCCCTCCCCCTTCTCCCTCTCACCTCATCCCCCCTCCCCTCATCCCCCCTCCCCAGACACCAGCCCACCCGCTCATACAGGACAGGAGCATTGTGCCTGTGACAGTGTTTGTCCGGCCGGCTGAAAGGCAGGAGGCTGTTGTTTTAGAGGCAGAAAGGCGGCTGGCGAGGCAGGACTCCAGGGCCTGTTGTCTCTCGCCCGTCGCAGTGAGTGGAGCCATTGTGTCGGGGAGAAAAGCACTTAACCCAGATTGTATGAGTGAACACATCACCTTCGTTAATTGATCTGGATGGAGTTTGCTACATTAATGTGAACCCAGTTGGTCCCTTACATAAAGATCCTCTCTCTTCTGGGCTCCCCTCACCCCCAGCCTCCCCCCTCACCCCCAGCCTCCCCCCATCAAAGTGAATAAACAGTTTAAAATGAGCGTATTGTTCTGGAATGTCATGTTCACTTCTGAGTGATAGTGTCCATATCACGGACCATCTCTCCCTTCCTCTCTCTCTCCCTGTCTCTCCCTCTCTGTCTCTCCCTCCCCCTCTCTCTCAAACAAAATGCAGAAGCACTTGGATTTAAATATCAGTTAGAACCACCGTTTCTAGACTGTTCCGTCGTGGGAGGGAACACCTTGCCACACCTGAGAAGTTTCCATTTGCCGTTCCTGGAAGCTTCTGGAAGCGTGATCTGTCTGTTTAAGAGGAGAGCGACTGGAAGGCAAAGCAGCGGTCAAACAGGAGGAGCTGGGGAGGCCCTGAGAGGGACACACAGGTGCTCTCTGTGTGACTGGCCTCACACACACACACACACACACACACACACACACACAGGTGCTCTCTGTGTGACTGGCCTCACACACACACACACACCTATCTGCACACAGCCCTCAGGGCAGGAAGAACTATTGACTGAAGACATCAAGAGAAACGCACATTTTAAAGTCACACACACACACACACAGGTACCTAAGGTGACTCACAGCAGGATAGGATCTGTGTGGTATCGGGTACTGCCCCCAGGTGTGGATCTGAACTCTGGGCTTGGGGGCGGAGCCAGACAAGAGTGGCACAGCTCTTTGTTAGTGTGCAGGCCCTAAAGAGCCTGTCCTGGTCTAAACGCTTCATCTAGCTTCCTAGGACGGCTTACAGCTGATGTGAATGACATCTACTGTTACCCACCATCAATGACTTTGGACGCAGTGTTTCATGTATCGAAGCAGAGTTATAAAGTGCGTTTCTACGGTGCTGAATCCTGAAAATGCAGATCCAAAGCCACATTCAAAGAGGCAGAAGAGGCAGGTAGAAGCAGTTCAGGCAGAAGAGGCAGTCTTGGATGAGTCAGTAAGAGGCAAGAGAGTATGTGGAAGAGGGCAAAGTCAGGTCGAGCATTAACAAGCCCTCAAGCCAGGCACTTTACCTTAACTGTTCCTGTAAGAGGCCCCTTCAGTATGAGCGCAGACGTCCTCCAGGGCAGCGACGCTGGTCCTGAGTGGGTCGGGTTGGGTCTGGGTCTACTGGGCAGGCTGAATGGACATGTCTGGGATGAGGACAGGGACAGATGCAGAGGACCCAGACAGCAGGCGCTGCTGGGACCGTCTGGGAGGAGGACAGGAGGGAGGAGGACTGGAGGGAGGAGGACTGGAGGGAGGAGGACTGGAGGACAGGAGGACTGGAGGGAGGAGGACAGGAGGGAGGAGGGAGGAGGGAGGAGGACAGGAGGGAGGAGGACAGGAGGACAGGAGGGAGGAGGACTGGAGGGAGGAGGACTGGAGGACAGGAGGGAGGAGGCCAGGAGGGAGGAGGACTGGAGGGAGGAGGACAGGAGGGATGAGGACAGGAGGGAGGAGGACAGGAGGACAGGAGGGAGGAGGACTGGAGGGAGGAGGACTGGAGGACTGGAGGGAGGAGGCCAGGAGGGAGGAGGACAGGAGGGAGGAGGACAGGAGGACAGGAGGGAGGAGGACAGGAGGGAGGAGGCCAAAATGCTCCACCTACAGGAGGCCACAGCTCAGTGTTTCGAGCATTCGACCGGATGTTCAACGCTACTATAAGTTGTCTTGGATATAAATGTCTTCTCAGTGAACACATTATTATCATATTCTAAACATAGCTCAGTCTCCTCTTTGGTTTGTGTGTGGTGTAGTGTGTAGTATTTGTGTACAGTGAATAGGATGAATCCTTCATCAGTTCATTTAGCAGATGCTTTTGTTTCAGCGTGCATGCCTGGTGTGTGAGAGAGAGAGCAAGAGCGAGAGCGAGAGAGAGAGGAGAAAGGAGGAGAAGAGAGAGCGAGAGAGCGAGAGAGCGAGAGAGCAAGAGAGGAGAGAGAGAGGTGTAGTGGGAGCTAACAGCTGAGGGAGTACTGAGGGAGAGGAAAGGTAGTTGAGGATAGGAGATGACCCAGCAGCTAACAGCATCATGGTGGAGGACCCAGATGGAGGATGTCTGTTAGGGGAGACATGGAGGGAAAGAAACCCAACCAGAGAGTGGGAAACACTGCTGGGTGTGTGTGTGTGTCTGTGTGTGTGTGTTTAGTAGAGGTTATAAAAGATGGACAGAGTTCAAAACAGGATTAGTGCCGGGTGTGTGTGTGGGGCATATGTGGTGTGGAGTGTGTGTGGTGTGTAATGAATGTGCGTGTGGAATGTTTGCACCAGGCTAAATGAGAGGCAGTGAGTGCTGGGCAGTGTTCAAAACAAGATGAAGTGTGTGTGTATCCCAGGGTGAGAGGCAGAGCAGGGAGGGAGAGAGGCTGGTCTGAGAGGGAGAGCAGGGAGGGAGAGATAGGCTGGTCTGAGAGGGAGAGCAGGGCAGACTGAGGCCCAGGCCAGCCTCTAACGACCCCGGCGCTGGCCTGCTCCTTAATGAGCCAGCCAGGCCTGACCAGGGCACCACAGAGCTCACCAGACCAGGAGGGGGTGGAGGGTGGAGGGGGTAGAGGGCGGAACAAAAAGCTCTCTGTGAAGGGTGCCCTCTGAACCCTGAAGCTGCTGCAGGGTCCACTTCTCCTCCTCCTCTCCTCTCCTCTCTTTCTCAGGTCCTCTCCTCTACCCCTCTCCCCCCCTTCTCTCTTCTTGTACTCCTTACCTCCTTTCCCAGCCTCTCTTCTTCCTCTTTCCACCCTCCTCCTCCTCCTCCTCTTCCCCTGTCATGTCTACTGTTTGTTGGCGTGGAGGAGCAGGAATCCACAGGGAGGGTTGGGTGGGCTGGGGGACAGGGGGGGCAGGGGGACAGGGGGGGCAGGGGACAGGGGGGGCAGGGGGGGCTGGGGGACGTACAGCGAGGGCCCTTCTGACACATTCGGCCTCCTCATTGTCACACTCTCCAGGACGACCTCAGCTGAAGATGTCCCAGAGAAAGAGCACACCTGACCTCTAACCCCGGCCCAGAGCTGCCAGCAGGGGTCATTGCAGAGGTCACACTTCCCACCTGGAGCAGACGCACGGCCTGGAAACACCATGTAGCGCCGTGGCAACACCATGTAGCGCCGTAGCAACAACATGTAGCGCCGTAGCAACAACATGTAGCGCCGTGGCAACACCATGTATCGCCGTGGCAACACCCTGTAGCGCCGTAGCAACACCATGTAGCGCCGTAGCAACGCTGGGGTCAAATGTGTTGCTATGTAGTTCCATGGTGGTAAATGTAACTTTAATGTAGAGAGTTGTCTAGGATTTAAATGTGTAATTTTAAATGATTTAAACAGGATGCATTTCAGGATGAGGCATTAACTGCTGTTAGCTGCTCTGAAGTTTCAAGGAAGGGAGGCATCTGACATAAATCCCAGATTAAAGTTTAGAAAATTATTTTACTAAAGAACGGCATTACAAAAATAAAAAATACAATGTATATCAGCAATATCAACAACAAAACACGTTAACAAAACATAAACATAACTTTAACAAAGTACCGGAACACATAAACGAGTTTGACTCAAGTCGTCAACCATGTTGGATCCTTCATGTTCGATGTGGTGGTATGTGGCGCCCTCCTGTGGCCAACACCAGAAACACTGAGATTGAGATTAATACAAGTACTGAAGAGGAACACACTCCAGACAGTGGAGAGATGGAGGGGTGAGAGATGGAGGGGTGAGAGATGGAGGGGTGAGAGATGGAGGGGTGAGAGATGGAGGGGTGAGAGATGGAGGGGTGAGAGATGGAGGGGTGAGAGATGGAGGGGTGAGAGATGGAGGGGTGAGAGATGGAGGGGTGAGAGATGGAGTTCTAAAGGTCACAACGTCCTCTCTCCATAAAACAGTCCACGTGGATGTAACAGAAAGTATCAAAAGTTTTCAGAGATTAAAATGTTGGAGTTCTCACTTCTCTCCCAGACCCTTCAGTTGGGACTACAGTACCCACAGTTCCTAGCAGCAGCAGGAAGTGCCCCGGTCACACGTCGCGGGCCCGCCTGGGGATGATGATCCTCCGGTAGGTCCGTCTCTCCGAGATGTTGCGTCGGACTCTCACCACGGGGGGAGGGGCCAGCTCCAGGTCGAGGGAGGGGCTAGAGTGAGACTTCTTCAGCCCTCCCTCCCCCGCCTCCCCCTCGTTCTTGTACAGCTCCTTGTCATAAAGCTCCAGCTGTTCTCTGAGGGGGGTGGGCTCTGTGAGGGGGGCGGGGTCTGTGACGAGGGCGGGGTCTGTGACGAGGGCGGGGTCTGTGAGGGGGGCGGGGTTTGTGGACACACTGTTCCATGCCTTCAGGGTGACGATGTACGCCTCATAACGACTCACCTGCAACACAGAGAGACATAACACACACACACACACAGGTATCAGAAACACACAAACAGGTATCAGACACACACACAGAGGTACTAGACACACACATAGGTACCACACACACACACACAGGTACCAGACACACACACACACCTCGTAGGTGAGGTACTCTTCCCTGGCACGGGTGTCTTCCTGCCAGCGGGCCCTGGAGGTGTGGCCTCTGCCCTCGCTGCCCTCCTGCTGGAGCCTGCTCAGGTCCTCCTGGAAGCTCTGCAGCATGGCAGCATGGGACTGCTGCTGACGCTCCTGAACACCACCGCCACAACACCATCATCAGCACCATCAACATCACCATCAACACCACCATCATCATCATCATCACCATCAATATAAGCAGGATGGTGTGTGTGTGTGTGTGTGTACCAGGGTGTGTGAGGACTGAGCAGAGGGCAGGATGGTGTGTGTGTGTGTGTGTACCAGGGTGTGTGAGGACTGAGCAGAGGGCAGAATGGTGTGTGTGTACCAGGGTGTGTGAGGACTGAGCAGAGGGCAGGATGGTGTGTGTGTGTGTGTGTACCAGGGTGTGTGAGGACTGAGCAGAGGGCAGAATGGTGTGTGTGTACCAGGGTGTGTGAGGACTGAGCAGAGGGCAGGATGGGCCTGTGGAAGCGTCTCTGAGATCCCACGGCAGCAGGGAAGGAGGGAGAGGAGTGAAGCGCTGACACCAGGTTGATCCTGCTCACCCACGAGGACATCTCTGCTGGGGAGCTGTGGAGGGACAGCATATGAACAGGCAGTACAGGAAGCACACACACTCACACAGTCACCCCCTCGCTCACACACACACACACACACACCCTGGCCTCCCAGTAACTCACGAGGCCTGGAAGAGGAACACCCTCCAGTCGGCGGTCTGCAGGCGGAACACGTGAGGTCTCTTGGTGTAGAGTGTGGCTCGCTCCCCCAGGGCGTGGTGGACACTAACCAGCTCCTCCGAGCTCTGCCAGTCCCTCCCGTACTCGTCCTGGGGGAGGGGGAGAGAGTGGGAGAGAGAGGGGGGGGGAGGGACAAAGAGAGTGACAGAGACACAGAGAGAGAAAAGGAAAAAGAGAGATACACAGAGGTATAAGAGGAGGAGGATAACATGCAGAGAGTTAGCATCCAGAGACAGAGAGAGAGAGAGAGAGAGAGAGAGAGAGAGAGAGAGAGAGAGAGAGAGAGAGAGAGAGAGAGAGAGAGGAGATCTGACCTTCTGTAAGTAGAGCACCATTCCCTTCAGCACGGCGTAGAAAGTCTTCCAGCTTCTTTTACCCCATGGAGCTGTCCCGCACACAAACACACACACACACATCAGAACTCATTCAAGATCTCAACAACACCCCTTTTCAAACCATCTCTCTCTCTCTACTCTGTTTAAAACCACCCCTGCTTCCCTTGCCCCCTGCCTCCCCTGCCCCCCCCCTGCCTCTCCTCACTGCGTTTGCCGTCGATGTCGGCGTGAGCCTTGCGTTGCAGGAAGCCCTGTTTGAAGACGGAGGCCTTCCTGTCGTGGGGAACGTTCTGGAAAGGGTTGCTGCTGCTGCGGCGCGGTGCGTCCACTCTCGAGTCCTCCTCCAACAACAACGAGCTCTTCAGTTCCTTTTCATTCCTACGACAGCCAGGAGGCACGGAGGAATGCAGAGATCAGAAGAACAAAGATGGAAACAGAGGGCTGAATGACAGACTGATGAACAGGTCCATGACTTGTGAAGGAGCTCATGGTTAGTCACTCACACAGCCCATTCCAGAGGCTCACTCTTGATGGAGTTGAACAAGCTCTGAAACCCAAAGGCAGGTAGACAGGTGAGCAGAGGACTGATACAGGCAGCTGAGCAGACCGACAGGTATACAGACAGACAGGTGGATAGGCCCCTCCTACCTTCACCAGCTCCTTGCTGAAGTTCCCTCCCTCGTTCATCCCCTCCAGGTTGGACACAAAGCCGGATGCAGTCATGGCCTTCCCTACGTTCTGGAGAGACGACAACATCAGCCTCACACAGTACAGACAGGGAGACAGACAGGTAGACAGACAGGTAGACCGACAGGTAGACAGACAGGTAGACAGACAGGTAGACAGACAGGTAGACATGACCCTGCAGACAGACAGGTAGACAGACAGGTAGACAGACAAGTAGACAGACAGGTAGACAGACAGGTAGACAGACAGGTAGACAGACAAGTAGACAGACAGGTAGACAGACAGGTAAACATGACCCTGCAGACAGACAGGTAGACAGACAGGTAGACAGACAGGTAGACAAACCAGCACAGGTACACAGACAGGTAGGCCAGACTGGAGGGGACCTGAGTGAGGGTAAAGGGGACCTGAGTGAGACTGGAGGGGACCTGAGTGAGGGTGGAGGGGACCTGAGTGATGCTGGAGGGGACCTGAGTGATGCTGGAGGGGACCTGAGTGAGGCTGGAGGGGACCTGAGTGAGGGTGGAGGGGACCTGAGTGAGACTGGAGGGGACCTGAGTGAGACTGGAGGGGACCTGAGTGATGCTGGAGGGGACCTGAGTGATGCTGGAGGGGACCTGAGTGAGGCTGGAGGGGACCTGAGTGGGGCTGGAGGGGACCTGAGTGATGCTGGAGGGGACCTGAGTGAGACTGGAGGGGACCTGAGTGATGCTGGAGGGGACCTGAGTGATGCTGGAGGGGACCTGAGTGAGGGTGGGACTTACCTGTCCGTGCAGGTCTGTGTTCAGCAGCATCACAGCGCAGGTGAGGGTCAACACCGCACCTGGGGAGGCAGTCATCAGGAACACCAGCAGGTCAGAGGTCAGAGAGTGGTAGGTGACTGTTCACTCTGCTCTGACTGTGTCCTCTGCTCTGACTGTGTCCTCTGCTCTGACTGTGTCCTCTGCTCTGACTGTGTCCTCTGCTCTGACTGTTCACTCTGCTCTGACTGTTCACTCTGCTCTGACTGTGTCCTCTGCTCTGACTGTGTCCTCTGCTCTGACTGTGACCTCTACTCTGACTGTGTCCTCTGCTCTGACTGTGTCCTCTACTCTGACTGTGTCCTCTGCTCTGACTGTTCCCTCTGCTCTGACTGTGTCCTCTGCTCTGACTGTGTCCTCTGCTCTGACTGTGTCCTCTACTCTGACTGTGTCCTCTGCTCTGACTGTTCAGAATGTTGTGTCGTGATTAAAAGCGCCTGCTTTGTTCTGACTGTCTGGAATCATGCTAAGAACCTTTGTGCCCTGGCTGGTTGTTGTGAAGGTCAGGAGTGGGCTCACCAGAGGAGGGGAGGGTTTGAGGGTTACACTGGTGGTAGCGACAGGAGTGGGCTCACCAGAGAAGGGGAGGGTTTGAGGGTTACACTGGTGGTAGCGACAGGAGTGGGCTCACCAGAGGATGGGAGGGTTTGAGGGTTACACTGGTGGTAGCGACAGGAGTGGGCTCACCAGAGGAGGGGAGGGTTTGAGGGTTACACTGGTGGTAGCGACAGGAGAAATGCTGCAGTACCCGTTCTCTTTCCTGGGTCTCTCCGATCAGGACCACCACCCTCAGAAAGGACCTGGAGGGGAGGAGGGGAGGAGGGGTTAGAAGGAGGGGAGGAGGGGAGGAGGGGTTAGAAGGAGGGGCGGGGGGGGGGGGGGAGTGGAGAGAGGAGGGGGGGAGGAACATCACAGCTTACAGACAGGTAAACAGACAGGTACACAGACAGGTACACAGACAGGTACACAGACAGGTACACAGACTGGTAAACAGACAGGTAAACAGACTGGTAAACAGACTGGGAGGGCTTGAGGGAGTAATGCACGCATGGTCTCTCACCTCAGAGCCTGGTCCAAGGTCTGTCCTGTGAAGTCAAAAAACTTGAGATATTCCTCCCCCACTGCATGGCTGAACTCATTACTGCAGGAAGGAGAGAGAGACAAACGGGTCTTACTCTTTTTTTCCCCCTTAAAAGGTAAAAAAATGATCATACTAAAAACCTCTTACTCTTTGTCCAGGTGTTTCACCACCTCAGTGCTCCGGACACCGTCTAGACGGAACAGGCGCTCAGCCAGCCGGCACACCTGCTCTCTGTCCAGAACCTGGTCCACACCTGGTACCGAGGTTCCTGGTTCTACAGTTTCTGGTTCTCCTGGTACAGAGGTTCCTGGTTCTACGGTTCCTGGTTCTCCTGGTACAGATGTTCCTGGTTCTTCTGAGGTTCTTTGTTCTCCTGGTACAGAGGTTCCTGGTTCTCCTGGTACAGATGTTCCTGGTTCTTTTGAGGTTCTTTGTTCTCCTGGTTCTGGGAGAGACGTCTCTCCTGAGGCTGTCAGCTGAGCCGGCTGTTCTGAAGAGCTGGTTTCATCTGCTGCTTCTGACTGCCCCTTCTGCTGTGGCTGTTCCCCCTGGTCTGACTGTTCCACCTGCTGTGGCTGTTCCCCCTGGTCTGACTGTTCCACCTGCTGTGGCTGTTCCCCCTGGTCTGACTGTTCCACCTGCTGTGGCTGTTCCCCCTGGTCTGACTGTTCCACCTGCTGTGGCTGTTCCCCCTGGTCTGACTGTTCCACCTGCTGTGACTGTTCTCCCTGCTCTGACTGTCCCTTCTGCTGTGGCTGTTCCCCCTGCTCTGACTGTTCCACCTGCTCTGAGAGTCCCTCTTCGCCTGAAGGCACTGCTTCCTCTGACTGTCTGGAATCATCCAAACAACCTTTCAGCTCTGACTGCTCTACCTGGTTTATCTGTTCTTCCTGGTCTGACTGTTCTACCTGGTTTAACTGCTCTACCTGGTCTGACTGCTCTGACTGCTCTACCTGGTCTGACTGCTCTACCTGCTCTGACTGTTCTACCTGGTCTGACTGTTCTACCTGCTCTGACTGTTCTACCTGGTCTGACTGCTCTACCTGCTCTGACTGCTCTACCTGCTCTGACTGTTCTACCTGCTCTGACTGTTCTACCTGCTCTGACTGCTCTGACTGTTCTACCTGCTCTGACTGCTCTGACTGCTCTACCTGGTCTACCTGGTCTGACTGCTCTACCTGCTCTGACTGCTCTACCTGCTCTGACTGTTTTACCTGCTCTGACTGTTCTCTCTCCCCTGAAGGCTTTGACTGATCCACCTTTTTCAGCTCGATGAAGACGCTTTAGGGGGCGGAAGACAAGATTTCATTTTTAGACAACAATAAAAATAAAATGCCGTAATCCTTTGTCTTTTGCTTTCATGAGATACATCTTGTATGACTGATGTATAATCTGTGGTTTGAAAAGGACAGAGCAGACCTCCTCCATGTTACTCACCTTATTACTGAACGACTGACATCTGGCTGGGCATCATGTTCCGTTGTAGAGGTCACATGAGGAGTGATCTGCTCCTCCTCTCCCCTCTGCTCCTCTCCCCTCTGCTCCTCTCCCCTGCCATCTTCCTCCCCATCACCCCACGCTTCCGCTCCCCTCTCCTCTATCACCCCCTCGTCTCCCTCTCCCCCTTCCTCCTCCTCCTCCTCTCCCCTGTCCTTCTCCATCACCCCCTCGTCTCCCTCTCCCCCTTCCTCCTCCTCCTCTTCCTCTCCCCTGTCCTTCTCCATCACCCCCTCGACTCCCTCTCCCCCTTCCCCTTCCTCCTCCCCCCTTTCCTCCTCCATCACCCCCTCGTCTCCCTCCCACCCCTCCTCCTCCTCCTCTATCCCCTCATCATCTGTTGCCGGGCAGGAGTCAGGCTCTGGGTTGATCTGTGAGGTCAGCAGCTCCTCAGTGTCTTCCTGCTCCTCCTCTAGGATGAGGTCATCCTCCCTCACACTGCCCCCCCCTGCAGACAGACACAGCTTAGTGGTTAGAGCTCCTGACTGCAGATCAAGAGGTTGCAGGTTCGCTCTGGATGAAAGCGTCTACTAGATGAATACTGTGTTTAAAACCCGCTTGGTGAGGTGTGGCGTGAGGGGAATTTACAGTGGAGGTGATGCTACACTTACCACCATGCCCTTCAGACAGCCTGTGGTCTGGACCCTCCTCTTCCTGTGCAGGACCCTCCTCTTCCTGTGCAGGACCCTCCTCTTCCTGTGCAGGACCCTCCTCTTCCTGTTGGTATGAGGTGAACTTGCCCTCCTCTGCGGTGTCACATGTCTAGGGTCGCAACAGCAGCCGTCAGCTCAGCCACACATGCTCAGGAGTGTGTTCCTCAAACACACCAGCTGTGACAACACTACCATACTACATCACTTCCTTATCACTATGGAAAAAGGCACTGGGAGGTGTAATGTAGGAGTGCATGTGACTTGCTTAAATGTTCAGCTATTGGTTGTTAATCCAGACTTAAAAATTGAGAGAACTTTTGAGTGTGTATGGATGCTTAAGACCAATCAGAGAACAGATGTTGTTGAACTCCTGAACAGCAGCCTATAGGTACAGGACAGGGCTGGGTCACTCACTGGGACGTGATGTGTGATGACACACACATACACACACACAAACCTACAGCCTTTACCCTGACACACACACACACACACAAACCTACAGCCTTTACCCTGACACAACCAGTGGCGTAAATTCAACCCTGTCTTCCACCATTTTGCAAAACATAGGTGCCTAGCCTACTCACAAAACAATGTAGAAACATGCAAACACACACACACCTCCATGGCAACCCAGAAAACAAACACACAAACAAACCTAGCACCTCCACGACAGTAAACACATACCACTTCCTTCTCTCTCACACACACACACACACACACACACACACACACACACACACACACACACACACACACACACACACACACACACACACACACACACACACACACACACACACACACACACACGCACACCTCCATGGTGACCTCCTCTCACCTACCCGGTTCAAGGGGCTGCTGTGGGGAAGGTTCTGGGGCTGCGACAGCTGCTCAGCTGGGTGGTGCTCTGGGGAGCTGGGCTGGTGGAGGGCCAGAGGGCTCACGGTCCAGTCCAGCCCCGCCCCTCCGCTGGAGGCCAGCTCAGCGGGCCTGTCGTCCACCAGGGGGGAGGACACAGACGTTTCCAGCACGTCCCACTGCACGGTGGCGCAGCAGAGAGAGTCTGAGGGCCGGGTCAGGGGGTAGACGGGTAAACAGGCCCACTGGTCCTCCAAGTCCTCCAGGGACAGAGCCCCCCCCAGGGGAGGGGAGAGGGCATCCTCAGACCCTCCCTCACGCAGCCCGTTGAGCTGAGGGAGGTCTGAGGGCGGCCATGACGGCGGACGCTCCTGGTGAGGAGAGCGCACCCTGGCCTCCTCCATCAGCTAGGCCTTCACTCAGGCCTCAGGCCTACCTGGTAGTGAGGATGATGCTAAGCTAAGCTGGGTGGGTTATGCTAGGCTAGGGTGGGCTATGCTATGCTAGGCTAAATTAGGCTAGGTAAGGCTGGGCTATGCTAAGCTAAGCTAGTTGCAGCGTTCATCCTGGAAGCAGATCTCAGTGGCGTCGTCATGTTGTCTGCTGGGCTGCTTCCGGGGCTGGCGTGAGCTGAGGACTGACGGAGAGACAGGACTCAGGGTTAGAAAGACAGGACTCAGGGTAAGAGAGACAGGACTCAGGGTAAGAGAGACAGGACTCAGGGTTAGAGAGACAGGACTCAGGGTTAGAAAGACAGGACTCAGGGTAAGAGAGACAGGACTCAGGGTAAGAGAGACAGGACTCAGGGTTAGAGAGACAGGACTAGGGGTTAGAGAGACAGGGCTAGGGTTAGAGAGACAGGGCTAGGGTTAGAGAGACAGGACTCAGGGTTAGAGAGACAGGACTCAGGGTGAGGGAGACAGGACTCAGGGTTAGAGAGACAGGACTCGGGGTGAGAGAGACAGGACTCAGGGTGAGAGAGACAGGACTCAGGGTGAGAGAGACAGGACTCACAGTGAGAGAGACAGGACTCAGGGTTAGAGAGACAGGACTCAGGGTGAGAGAGACAGGACTCAGGGTTAGAGAGACAGGACTCAGGGTTAGAGAGACAGGACTCAGGGTTAGAGAGACAGGACTAGGGGTTAGAGAGACAGGGCTAGGGTTAGAGAGACAGGACTCAGGTTCAACAGTACAATATCAACATCATACACGGTGGGGTTGGTGTAGCTTAGAGGTAGAGAGTTTGACTGCCGACCAAATCCTCCTTTCTGCTCCACTTTCGATAAGTGTTTCCTACTGAATCAAAGCCGCAGCACGCTGCACCCTCCACCTCCTCTACTCGACACACGCCAAGGGGAAGCCCGAGTGGTGTGTAAACGGGTAGTGTACACACCTAGTCACACAACAGGACTTGGTTAGACTGGTTTTCACAAACATCTAAACAAACCCAATCAGCCAACTATTTAAACAAAGGGATTCATGTTGAGCAGAGTCACCTGCAGTCACGGTCTAGTTCTGACTCTCTACATCTGAGCTCCACCATCACAAGCACCTTCTCTTCACCATTTGGGATATTACATTTTGATGTCAACAAACCAAAATTAAGTCAAACATAGTGATATACACACAGCAAATGGAGTGTACAGTTGAACTGACGCTAGGCCGTCAGCTTCAAGCGAATACAAATGAATTGATAAATGAAAGTTATGAATCAACAAGTTGAATCCTTTCCCAGTCATGGATTAGGGCCCAGAAGCAAGAAAAAAACCTCTACAAAGAATTTAGGCTGAGACTAGGGTTAATCCACATCTGAGATACTGAGACTAGGGTTAATCCACATCTGAGATACTACGTCTAAACCTTAATCCTGTGTAAAGGGAAGACTCCACTCACCGTTGGTGTGCTGGGCGATCAAACACAAGCACAGATGTAAAGATGCACTTCTAACTGGACTCACCAGTCACCACGGACAGTCGCTTTCATCAAAACAAAGGAAGCTGTTTTGAGGAAGATGGAACCGGTTCCCTCGTCTCACGATGGCGCGGCACGATGGATGTTCTCCGCACTCACTCTCACTTCCACGTCAGCCGAAAGACTACTTCCTGACCACACAGGAGAGAGAGAGAGAGGGGGGGGGGGGGGGTGAGAGATATAGAGAGTGTGTGAGGGAGAGGGGGAAGAGAGTGTATGAGAGAGAGATAGTGTGTACGACAGTGAGACGGAGAGAGGGGGGAGAGACATAGAGTGTGTGTGAGGGAGAGAGAGAGAGAAGGTGCAGATCTAAGATAGTTAGAAGGGTGGGGGTAAGCAGGGTGAAAGTGCTGACTAAACGTCCTCATCAGATGGACAGCTAACCGTCTGAGCTAACAGTGGCCTGCACCAGCTAGCAGGCCAGACGTTACCAGCATCTAACCACACAGGAAGGAGGCAGATGTTCAACTCTCTCATCTCAACATCTCTGCAGCTCATTATAACATAACCTGATGCTGCAAACATCCCCCGCTCTCTTTCTGTTTCATCCACTGTGTCTGTTTCTCTCTCTCCCACCCCCCCCTCTCTCTCTCTCTTTCTCTCTCTACGTCACAGAAACCCACATCCGGCACAGCTACTGGGCATACTTCCTGTGCGGGTGCTTGCTTATCACTTCCTGTTACGGGTGCAAGAGCCTCTGTACAGTGAGCCAAGACGGTTTGGAAACAGAGAAAAAAGGGAGGACAGGCTAACTTCCTCCAGATGAACCAGAGCTTCGTGTGTGTGTGTGCGTGTGCGTGTGTGTGTGTGTGTGTGTGTAGGCTGCATACATCATCATAGCGTGGGATAGACTACAAACACACTCAGTCACCATGAATTCATAGGTCATGTTAAACTAACGCAGGCTCCAGTCATCCTCTGTTTGGATTAACAACACTTTAGTTATTAATCTAGATCTCTGTCAGTGACCAACCTCTGGAACCATAATACGCTCCTCCACAGCCTGGTACCAGCTCAGTTACACCTGGATGCTTTCCATCAGGCAAACCTGAGAGCTCTGTCCTACTGTGTGAAAACACTGCAGGCTTCTGATTGGTTGGAGAGGATCGTCATTGCGTCATCGTTGCACAACTCTGCTGATTGTTCTATTCACTCCTATCCAGGAGTCTTCTAGGGTACCATCGCTATGACGACTATGAGGAGGTACTATCTGCAAGGGGAAACAAAGTAGCTGGGACCAAAAATAGTGTTGAGCCGTCCCCTGTGTCTCCTGCAGGTAAGCACATCTCAGATCTCTGTCACCTCCTCTAACCTCTCCTGACCCCTGTAGATAACATCTCAGATCTCTGTCACCTCCTCTAACCTCTCCTTACCCCTGTAGATAACATCTCAGACCTCTGTCACCTCCTCTAACCTCTCCTGACCTCTGGTCTTCTGCCCGTCTGCTAGACGCACCATCAGTACGCCGCTCTGGATAGAAGCTGAATGAATAACAAAGTCAGATGTAACTGTAAACACTGAACAGATTAAGACTGTGCATGTGAATCTGCCAGCCCTGACATCACAGCTGTGCATCGAGATGTCACTGATCCAAACCAGATGACATAACAGACATCAAAACATTCAACATATTCAGAAATATAAACTCCACTGGAACTCAAACACAGAACACCCTTTCTTAAACTGTAATGTTCCAAATGCAGTCAATAAATGACAAACAGTAAAGCAGTTTGATGTTTAGCTTCCCCCGTCAAGGCTAAGCGCTCCCTAAAGACATCATATGATCAGTCAGCTAACACAGCTTACAGCAGCCTGCTGTCTCTACAGCTCTGGAGCAAGGCAGCGGTACACACACACACACACACACACACACACACACACATCTTTCTGCCTCACACATGCATGCACACAGACACACACATGCTTACGCACACAAGCACAGCGGCACACACAGTTTAGAACACAGGGTGAACCTTCAGAAGGCTGTTTCACACGTGTGCACACAGCGGCACACACACACACAGACACATACTCACACACTCAAGCACAGAGGCACACACTCACACACTCACACAAACAAATACTCTCACACAGAAGCACAAAACAAGCTGTGAACTCACCATCACCTGGGGTACCCAGAGGTCTTTAACGAGTCACTCCTCCAGCTAACTAGATACTTCAAGCTTCCGCTCCCTCTGCCCCGCTGTAACGCGGATGTGTCTTGGAAACACGACAGAAGGAGGAGGGCTCGAGGAGGAGGGAACACTGACAAGAGACAACAGAAAAAGGTAAAGAAAGGGCTCATTGTGATTGGCAGATAGCCTGCGAGGACTAAGACACCTGAGAGGACCCGGCCCCGCCACTCCCCCGGGTCACGGAGAGAGGTCTGACTTCATTCCTACACCGCCGAGCAACACCGAGGAGTGAGGAGTTTCAACAGGCATCCTTTGACGGGTTTACTCAGTGTGTGTACACACTGGCGTTCCATATACTCACAACAAATCGCCCAAAACCGGCTGCTGAGAATCCAGCTAACACAGCTCTGCACAGTGGCCGACCTTGGGCTGTGGCTTCGGCCTTATTTTTAAGTCAAAGAAGTTGTTACTTTTAAAAGTTTGGTCTGAGCACAACGAGACGGTCAAAACGAGACGTCCCAAACGCTCCACAGAGTTTTATAAACGTATTAACGCTACGTTAAATATCCACGTTGGGGTTGTGCATCTACTGCTGATAACGTTAACACAAACTTCAACAGTAGTGCAGATAAGATTGTACAGTGCCTAAAGCTAGCTACCTGCCAGGTGTTACTCAGCGAGTGATCCTACGGCAGCAATGTCCACTCCAGAACTGCGGAGGCGGTAACCGGGTGCACGCGAACCATCAAGACCCAAGCGAGAAACAAGGAAACGGTGTCTACGTCATTTTCATGCGACGCCGTCTTTGTTTGTTCCGTACACGGCAGCATCACTGTACGAACCCACACGCCAAGTTACCTCTTTAGAGTGTATTTTCACATATATTTTTCATTGGCCAATTATGACCAAATCAAACGACTTAAAAATGTTCTTAGAGTCATCTCTGAATGAGATTTTTAGAGCGACAGTGAGTGACATACTTGACTCAGTAGATGAGACCTTGTCTGAGTACCAGGGTACAATTCTGAGAATTGAAGCTGAAAATAAAGATCTAAAGCGAAGGCTACACGAGGAGGGCAAAAACAGAGGTACATTTCTACATCCTCTCCTGTCCTATGTATAGGCTACAGTAAACTGCGAAATGGGTGATTCGGAGTAGGGCATCGATGACACTCCCACTCGCCCTGAGCTTTGTCGTGTGTTGAAATTACGGTGTTGCGGCCAGTTAACATACATGTTAGGCAGTGACAAAGTTTCAAATAAAAGCTTTTCGATCACAAGTGGCTCACAACTCAGTTGTTTGTTGTTGCTAATCGTGTAAACAACCAGCTAAAGACGTTTAGCCTAACTCCTTTATAATGAGCTGTCTGACGTTGTCCTTTCTGTTACAGACAGTCAATATGAAGCTTCTCTCCAGTCCGGCCCTCTGTCTCCAACAGACAGCAGCAGCGCCAACAGAACACGCGGAGCCAAAAGGAGAGGGGTTAAAAGATGTTTACCTCTGCCCGCTCTTGCAAAAACTGCATCTGTGTCCACCCTAACAGTTCCTGCCTTCATAAAAAGCGACCCTGATGCTGAAAACTCCTGCGCCATCGATCTCTCCCAGCCTCTGTCCCCTCTCAACCTCGCCAAGCCAATCAAGATGGAGGTCTCGGAGGTGAACTACGTCGACCTGGAAGATCACGCCCCTCTTCAGTCAGCGTCCGAACCAGAAGACGACTCCACTGACGGCGACAGCATCGTCAGGGTTACCGTGGTCCCCGGCAGCTGCGTCACCACGGAGGAAAGCGAGGATGAGGGCGGCCATTTTGTGAAGTTGGAAACGCAGGAGGTTGGGGTGGAGCGTGATGGAGGAGATCTGCCCCAGGAGAGCAGGAAGCTCCTCCCCCTTCCCCCTGACCAGGACCGCTCCACCATGACTCAGGAGAACTACTTCCTGGAGGACAGGAAGCAGGACCATTCGGGCATCTCGAACTCTGCGTTGCCAGGTTGGGCAGAACCCCCCAGAGGGGTGTTCCCCTGCTCCCTGTGTGAGAAGACCTACAGCTGTAAGTCCTCCCTCGGGGCCCACCAGAGGAGTCACGGCGAGGACAAGATCCACCGCTGCAGCTACTGCAGCAAAACCTTCCGACGAGCCGACCTCCTCCGCTCTCACCGCCGCACCCACACCGGGGAGAGACCGTACAGCTGCAACCTCTGTGAGAAGACCTACAGCCACGCGGGCCAGCTGAGGATACACAAGCGCACGCACACCGGGGAGAGACCGTACAGCTGCCCCTATGCGTCCTGCGGGAAGTGCTTCAGCGAGCACAACCAGCTGAAAGTCCACCTACGAACTCACACGGGAGAAAGACCGTACACCTGCAAAGTGTGCGGCAAAACCTTCAGCAACGCCGGGAACCTGAAGATCCACGAGAGGATCCACACCGGGGAGAAGCCCTACTGCTGCGGCCAGTGCGGGAAGAGATTCAACAACATGGGGGACCTGAAGACGCACTACAGGATCCACACTGGAGAGAGACCCTTCCACTGTGACCAGTGTGAGAAGACCTTCAGCCAGGCAGGACACCTCACCATCCACAAGCGCATGCACACGGGAGAGAAGCCCTACTCCTGCTCTGAGTGTGGGAAGAGGTTCAGCGTGACGAGCAGCCTGAAGCTGCACCTCAGGACCCACACGGGGGAGAAGAAGTACAGCTGCTCCTGCTGCAGCAAGACCTTCAGCCGGGCGGGGCACCTGAAGAGACACGCGCTGGTCCACACCAGAGAGAGACTGCACGAGTGCCAGCAGTGCGGGAAGACCTACACAGACCAGTCCTCCCTCAAGAAACACCTGAAGACACACAGCTGAGAGCAGCTGCTGCCCTGGAGCTCGGAACCATGACGGAGTGATGAGACTGAGGACGGAGTAGTGAGGATGATGATTGGCCTTTGCTGTATCAGTGTTCTCTGATGGTATTGACAGTTAAGTTGTCATGGGAACAGAGCAACCCAGCCCTGCTGTGTCTGTTCATCCTGAGGAGCAGTAGACTGTCTCTCCACTGTGGTACTGGACGGTGTTTACGCAGCAACGCCACAAGCAAAACTATATATCAGATGAAGATTTGTATTTATAGTTCATGATTGAAAAAACGAAGTAGCTAAAGATGTTATTCTGAATTTGCATCTATTGGAGGTTTTGCTGGAATCCTCCCTGTTCAAGGACCAGTACTATAATCTACTAATCACAGCTAACTAGTATACCAGAACAACAGCAGTGTTAAGACTCTGAAATGTTAGTACTGTGACACCTGCTGCTTTCGCTTGCTGCTATATGTTGAGGGAGTCTGATATCTCCAGCGGTTGATTTGAGTTCAAGTCAAGACTAACCATCCTTGTTATCAGTGTTGAAGTCACGGGGGTGTGGCCTGTCTTTGTAGTCACCCAAAGGCCATGATTGTAACAATACTAATGTTGTTTTGAATCGTCATGTTTTCACCACCGTGAAATGTCTTTAAAAAATAAGATGTTATATATCTTCAAATATAATGACATATGTAGTTGGCCTATGTATTGTGACATGTAATGCTTTTGTGTTATGGATTTATACAGAGTGAGATCCTAAAAATAGGTTTTTATTTGTAGTACAGGTCTGAATAAAACAGCAACGTGTTCCAAACCACACCTGAGCCACCTGCTTCCCAACCATGCAGACAGGAAACAGCTCCTCCTCTCTGGTTACACCGTTCTTCTGAACATCATTGTCATTCCGGAATCAGAACCCAAATCATTTAGACACTAAATGTGTATTATAATTACATCCATTTAACGCAACATCAAGACATATGAGGAAACAAGTGTACACACATATACAGCAAACTTATCTTTCCAATACAAATACAATATCTAAACATACATTTCCTAATGACCGTATATGAGTCCTACAGCCAGCTTTAGTAGAGTTTCTGTTCACACTTGACATTTCTTATTCACATCGACATGTTCCTCACTTCATTAGATCTGTTACCACCAGACTTTCAAGAGCAGGACGATGATACGAGCCCTGGGTCACTGTCTGGCTCCACTGTGTGTGTAACACCTGGCAGAGTGTGTATCATTACCTTCAACTGATATGTAACTGTACGTGTGTGTGTGTGTAGCCCCTGGTGGAGAGAGTGTGTGTGTGTGTGTGTGTAGCCCCTGGTGGAGAGAATGTGTGTGTGTGTAGCCCCTGGTGGAGAGTGTGTGTGTGTGTAGCCCCTGGTTGAGAGAGTGTGTGTGTGTGTAGCCCCTGGTTGAGAGAGTGTATGTGTGTGTGTGTAGCCCCTGGTGGAGAGAGTGTGTGTGTAGCCCCTGGTGTGTGTGTGTAGCCCCTGGTGGAGAGTGTGTGTGTGTAGCCCCTGGTGGAGAGTGTGTGTGTGTAGCCCCTGGTGGAGAGTGTGTGTGTGTAGCCCCTGGTGTGTGTGGTTACCCAGGGCTGGTCTTGCAGCAGAGCGCTGGGGTCCTCGTAAAGTCCTTGCCAGACAGGTAGAGAACAGGCTGGATGCTACTACTGATGTCCATGAAGCCAAAGGCGATGTAATGGATGTAGCATCGGAACACGTCTGGGGAGAAGTAGTCCTGGAAGGGGAACAGCGCTACGGGGGGGAAGTAGTTCACCACGATGATGGCCAGGATGATCACCACCATCTTGAAGGCTCGTTTCTTCACCGGGTGCATGTCGTCCCTGCCAGGACCGGACCGCCGCAGCGCCCAGAGGATGGACATGTTGCAGAACACCATGAAGGCGAACGCCCCCAGGATCATCACCGTGAACACCTTCTCAAAGTTGCTGATGTTGCCCACGCACTTGGCGCAGGCGTACGCCAGCGTGACCAGCCAGACGGCTCCGGCCAGCACGGCGCGGTGCCGCCGGTCCTTCAGCTCAGTGAAGGTGATGGGGTGCAGCACGGCCATGTAGCGGTCAAGGCAGATGCAGGACAGGAAGAGCGGAGAGGCGTCCTTGATGCCGTAGAAGAAGCGCAGCACGTACCAGGTGCTGCTGGTGGTCAAGTACACCAGGTTGGCAAACTCCAACGGAGGGATGAGGCAGAAGGAGACGTCGAGGACGGCCAGGTGCAGGATGAAGATGTCCGAGGTGGATGAGTCTCCTGTGTTCCTGCGCATGAGCCACAACACCATGATGTTGGCCGGGATTCCCAGGAACATGTTGACGAACTGCAGCCCCAGGTAGATGATCAGGACAGCAGGCATGTCCTTGCAGCCCTCGTACACGGTCTGCACCTCAGACGTGCGGTTGTTGGGTCGGAGGGAGATGAAGAGCAAGGAGGAGTTGAAGAACACGTCCATGCTGACTCACGCGGACGGGGAAGACTGGATCTGAACGACGGACAGAAGAACAACACAATCACTGCCGTTTAACAGCCTGTCAAACATTGACGGCCTTTCTGTTTGGTCGTCAAACAAATGAGGGCTGCTCCTTGTGATGCGAAGCGCCTGTTCTCTGTGGAGGAGCCGGCCGGCCGCATGACATGTTCTTACCTGATGTCTGGGTCTGAAGAACACGACCGGACGGACAGAGATCTCTCAGCTCAGATGCTCATGTTTCCTCATGCAAAGACTTTCTTTGAATTATTTCTGAAACCAGAAGTGGTCAGGGGGTGAAATCTAGCAGGACAGCCCACAGTGATGTGAACTGACACGTCAAAATGCAAGATAATATGTTGTGTCTTCCGTCTGTTTCTTCTTTTCCAGAGAACCCAGTTTGTAAAAGCTTTGGTTCTGCATTAATGTACACACTTTAAGTCTCTGTTTGTACGAGGGTATCTCTGTATCCAGGGAGACGAAGCTGTCCATGTAGAAACCCACTATCACTGAGTTTACATTGTCTGATTAAAGTCCTTGGTTTCGGCGTTGGAAAAATGTCCTCATTAAAATGATAGTTACCCAAACTCCGAGACACAGAACCATGCAGGCAAAACCAGCTGATACTAACTCAACCATTTGAATGAGCCCTGGATGCAAATGTCAGCAGAGACGGATTAGAAAGCCTACCTTGTCTGCTGATGTGAGGAGCTGAAGGCCTGCGCTCTCTCCAGCTCTGAGACTCAGGTGAGAGTGACTGAATCACCTACTCAGGAGCAGCCCCTCCGCCCCTCCAGCCCTCCGCCCCTCCAGCCCTCCGCCCCCCAACCCTGCAGGGACGGCACACACCAAACATGGAAATGTGGCTCCGCACACTGGAAAATATCCCGTTTAGTAAAATGTCCATAAAAAAATGCATTTAAACTAACAATGCATTGTCTTTTCATCGGCTTCATTAAATCAAGTTTTGTTTGTATATGTGTGTTGAAGTAGCAGTGGAGAATCAGGACGAATGTGAAGTGGTGGGTTTGATCGGGGAGATTTGTCATTCACTGAGACCGTTTGTGATGCAATAAAACATTGGTGCCTGACGGAAATTTGGTGGTAAACAACTGATGCAACAAGCTTGACTGATCAGCTTTGTAACAAAGTGTAACATGTTACAGGAGGATCTCTAGTGCCCTGGTAGCTCACCGGGTTAGGGTGCACAGTGGAGGCTGAAGGGTTAGTGTGCAGCGTGGAGGCTGAAGGGTTAGTGTGCAGCGTGGAGGCTGAAGGGTTAGTGTGCAGCGTGCAGGCTGAAGGGTTAGTGTGCAGCATGGAGGCTGAAGGGTTAGTGTGCAGCGTGGAGGCTGAAGGGTTAGTGTGCAGCGTGGAGGCTGAAGGGTTAGTGTGCAGCGTGCAGGCTGAAGCCTTACAACAGCAGCCTGGGTTCCAGTCCGGCCTGGGCCCTCTGCTTCATGGCTCTCACTTTCTGTCTCTCTGCCTGTGTGTCACACTGTGTCCAGCAAAACAGGAACACGTCTAAACAAGTGCTTCTCTGACCGTCACACAGATGGAGGAAGTCTTCGAACGTCTCAGACTTGAGACCGCCACAAGACAGAAAATGGAAGGGTTCATCATTTGTTATTATAATTAGTCATAATTAGTGCTTACTGCTTTGGTAGGGGATCATTTTCAGCCACATCCGACCTCATGTTGTCAGCTGTTATGTTTCAGGCCCGCGGAGCAGGAATTAGGTTGAAGGTTCAACACATTCTTACACATCAGAGGAAACACGAGTAAACCCTCACATCTCTAAAACTTTCTGGTAGACAAACCAGTAATTAGACCAATTTATGAGGCTGTCCCTGACTCTTACATGGCCTGGCCAAAAAGGATTATAATCCAGATTAAAACCTCCTCCTTCTGACTCTAATCTAATCTGAGAGTGCTAATTAAATATACTGGATTATATAACGCGATCCTAGTGTGCAGTGACATTAACTTGTAAATCTAAAAGTGTTATTAGAGTTGTGATGTTTCTGCTCTGCCTGATAATTACAGACGATTCCTTGACTCCAACCACCTCAGCCCTGTAGGTTACACCATGGAGCTGTATATGAGGATCTTGTGCTTTGGTCTGATTTAGTTTGACCCTGGTCTGGTCTGGTCTGGTCTGGGTCTGGTCCTGGTCTGGTCTGGTCTGGTCTGGGTCCTGGTCCTGGTCCTGGTCCTGGTCCTGGTCCTGGTCCTGGTCCTGGTCCTGGTCCTGGCCCTGGTCCTGGTCGGGGTCTGGGTCTGGGTCTGGGTCTGGTCTGTCTTCTACAACAAGCCTGCTCATTGTCCAGTTGTCTACTTGGCTGTTACACACAACGTTCAATTAAGCTTTGTAAAAGTTTTTTTGTTCTTTTAATTTGATCATAAAACAACAATTGCAAACAAAAGCAGTCACAACTCGTTCAGTGTTAAACTGTACTGTGGGGGATAATTTGGTGTAGTTAATTACAGGCAAATCATTCGTACAACAGGGCTGAATAGGTCAGCAGATTTGCCTAGGCTGTCTCTCTCTACACACACGGAGACACACACACACACACCGTTGGTTTCCCTGCCAACAAGTTCTGCCCAAAAAAATCCCTATTGATGACATCATCTCCTCTGGATCTTACAACAATTCCAAGGATGTTCCTCGCGGAGCCTAATGAGTCTTCTCCCTCTCCTTCATGGAAAAACACACTCAAGGGCTGAACATGTTAAAACACACCTACAGTCAACACACCTCACCACACCAACATGTGAGCGAGAGGCTGAATATGATGCAATGTTCCCCAGCCAGGTGAGGAGAGAGACAGGATGAAGCCATGTGGCGGAGCACAGTCCAACTCCACAAGTACAGAATGTTCATGAAATAAGGTACATGATTTCTAAATGAAGAAATCTTTGTGCAACTAAAAACTAGATTAGATTTTCTAACACCCCAGTAGGAACACTGCTGGAGTACTTGGCAGACCCTGTAATACATGAGTGGAAGAGGAAAGCAGGAAAATGTCCACAATGGTAAACGGTAAACACGATCTATCATGGAGAGAAGATGCCCAACAGCACCTTTAAACTTGTTCCTCATGCGGGGAAACTGGGAGGTCAATCTGACAAGATGGCTGCCAGACAAGACCAGTGGAAGAACGAGCATGTCTGCGGATCTGGTCCTTTACGACCAGCGCTGGGGAGACGATTAGGACACTTTCATCTATCAGCCAAGAACACCTCTCCCCTGAGCCCCCCCCTCTCTTCTTCAACATGCCATCTTCTCTGCTACACTCTCCCCACGTCTCCCCACATCTCCACGGCTTCTAGGTTGTTTGTCGTGTGTCCGACAGGTGAAGCCGAATCATTTCCATTAGATTTACTTGCTTTTTTTTTCTTCTTCTATTTACTAGAAATTGAGGTATCTCTAGTCTTCCGGGGCTTGTGTATTTCACACAGACCGGGCAACGTGCAGTTGCTTCTACTTGTTTACTGTGTTTAGGAGCGATCAGCAGGCCCTTTCAGGACCTAAACCTTATACACATCTTCACAGGACAGGTTCAAAGGAAACCCTCATCTAAATGGACACCTCATCTCTCTTACCCCAGGGTTCCTAGGTTTCATAAACACATCCAACGTCATCTCAAGACATCCTCTTTAAACAACGTCTAGCATATACAAACTGTACACATACCAGAATACCTGTGTAGAGTATAGTTGAGCAAGAGTGGCTCCAAAGTACTAAGAAGATGAAGGTATATATATATATATATATATATAGTTATATAAAATGAAAAGTTGAAGGTGGAAGTCACAGCAAATCAAATGTGTGTTTATAAACATTTGAAAAAGTGACGTATCGCTCCAGTGAGATATCCCCCCGTCAACTGTGTCACAGATGAGGGGGTCACGCCAGGGTCAGACTGGGGTCAGGCCAGGGTCAGACTGGGGTCACGCCAGGGTCACACTGACCCAGTGGGGACTGGAGTGACTCTGGTGGTTTTAGATGAAGTGTGTCATCAGGTAGCTTATACTGGGCAGGGAGCGTAAACAACGTTTCTAGGATTGACGAGTTCCATGGATCCAATCAGATCCCAGGGAGGGACCTGGTCACATGGTTCCAGGAGAGGCCCCTCCCCCTGGAAGAGCTGATATCCAGCTGGACCAATGGGAGGCCAGGAAGAATATGGTCGACCCCCTAGACCCCTCCCTAGGATACATGTTCAGGAAGGGGAGGAGTCTAGACCCTTCCTTTCCTGAAAGGAGTGTTCAGGAAGGGGAGGAGTCTATAGAAGGAGTGTTCAGGAAGGGGAGGAGTCTATAGAAGGAGTGTTCAGGTGTTTAAGATGTAGTGGGGGGGGGGGGGGGGTCTGTGGCGTGGCATGAGCATTGGAACTCCAGAATCCTGTATGAGTGATCACTTCCTGTGTGAGTGATCACTTCCTGTGTGAGTGATCACTTCCTGTGTGAGTGATCTCAGTTCCTGGTTGAATTGTCAGTTTCTGGTTTTGGAGTGGTCACTTCCTGGCGGAAGTGTGGTGACTTCCGGGTCATGGGGTCAGATGAAAGTGGAGTCCATGGTGCTGCTGTCGTGGGTGGTGCGGGCACGAGCCTCAAACAGCTGCTTGATCAGAGCGGACTTCTCCTGCTCCAGCTGGGTGATCCTCTCACTCTTATCTGTCACCTCCTGCACAGGAGAGCAGAGGAGGAGGTCAGGAGGTCAGAAAGCAGTCAGGATATCACCGGGAGACTGTAAGTGAGGGGGGGGTCTGGGTGAGTGAGGGGGGTCTGGGTGAGGGGGGGGGGGGGTCTGGGTGGTGAGGGGGGGGGGGTCTGGGTGAGGGGGGGGGGGGGGTCTGGGTACCTGGGTGAGAAGGCGGTTCTGGTCCTTCAGTCTCTGGATGGCTTGAGGGAGGGCGGGGGCTGTTGGCTGAGCACTGCTGGAGAGACCTGCAGTGTGGGAGCAGGAGGAGGGGAACGACTGTGGGGGGGGGGGGGGGGAAGAGAGATTACAGAATCATTATTTGCATTATTATAACACAACAGTTTTTGGTTATGCTGTGCCTGGAGGTAAACCCCAGTGCACAGGAAACATGCAGTGTCTGTCTCCAGCATGACTGTGCTCACGAGTCACACTGAAGCATTCATTCACCAATCGGAAGTGCATAGTGAGTTGATGGAATTCAAATGGACCTTCCCTACTCCTTGGTGATGTAGGCTGACTAATGGATGTTTGTGGGGAAACCAGGACAGACAGTCTTGGGTTGTACCTCAGTTTTGTTTTCACCAGTTCACAGCTACAGGTCATCAACACTCACCATTCCAGAACAGGAAATGAGGTCATTAAGGCAGCGGTTGACTTCCTGAAGCTTAGGAATCAGAACATTCATGCGGCTTTGATTGGATTCTGTGAACAAATCCTGATAAGAAAAAGGAATAGAAAATAAATCCATAACAACATTGTACTGAGCCCTGCTGCTGAGTTAAATGATCACTGGAAACCCTGCAGTTCTAGAACCCTGCAGTTCTAGAACCCTGCAGTTCTAGAACCCTGCAGTTCTAGAACCCTGCAGTTCTAGAACCCTGCAGTTCTAGAACCCTGCAGTTCTAGAACCCTGCTGTTCTAGAACCCTGCTGTCCTACAACCCTGCAGTTCTAGAACCCTGCAGTTCTAGAACCCTGCAGTTCTAGAACCCTGCAGTTCTAGAACCCTGCTGTCCTACAACCCTGCTGTCCTACAACCCTGCAGTTGTAGAAGGTTCCCTGGGTGTTGCTTGTGGTCTCACCGTGCAGGCGCTGCCCTGGCCCACCAGCCTCTGCCTCTCCGCCAGGTGCTGGATCTGGCTCTGGTACCAGTCCCTGGCCTGGTCCAGCACCTCCAGACCTGCCAGCAGGGAGTCCTTCTCCTGCTCCTGCTCCTTCATCCTCTTCAGCTGCACCACAAGCAGGACGGTTAGGGTACACACACACACACACAGGCCTGTCTGCACACACACACACAGGCTCAGCTACACACACACACCCACACAGTTTCTCTCTCTCTGTCCACACTCACAGTCTCTCTGTACAAACTGTCTATCTGACACAAACACACATATCCTACATTCATGTTGTCTGTTTCATGTCTGTATTGTTTGGTCCTCAGCTACGTACAACACATCTTTTCACACAGCATCTGTGGCAGTCCCCTTTTGTCCCCAGAGACAATGTCCCCTCCCCTCCCTCCCTCTCTTTCCACTCCTCCTCCTGCCCTCCCTTTCTCCTCCTGCTCTCTCTCTCCCTCCCCTCCTCCCCCCTCTGTTTGGAGGAGTGTCCAGGCCTGTTGTCATGGTGACCTCAGGGAGGAGCAGGGTAAACCGCAGGCCTCTGCTACCCTGCGATGTTCTGCTGACCAGGCTGTCCCCACGGCAACCATGCTGTCCCCACGGCGCTCCGCTACGGCAACGCCATCGACAACAGGCAGCGTTCCTGGCCTCCAGCCACCTGGTCTGGTACAACAAACCCCCTCTCCCTCTCCTTCTCTCCTCTCCCACCCTCCCTCTCCTTTCTAGCCCTACCTCCCTTCCTTCCTCTCCCTCTCCATTTGGGGCCTGTGCGTGCTTCTACAGCGCAGCAGAGAATCAGCTAAACTTGTGTCTGTGCTGATGGTGTGTGTGAGCTGGGGAGGGCTGGAGCTGACCTCTCCCATCCCTCCCCCCCTCCCCCCCCTCTCCCCCTCTCCCCAGTGCATGCTAAACACCCCCCCTTCACCAGCTCCACAATGGGTGGAGAGGGAAAAAGAGAGAGTGAAAGAGAACGGGAGAGAACACACATTGAGAGGGAGAGAGGGAGGGGTGAACGAGAATGAGAGAGAACAGAGAGAGAGGGAGAGAGGGGGGGGGTGAAAGAGAATGAGAGAGAACAGAGAGAGAGGGAGAGAGGGGGAGACTGGGATAATGCCTGACCCATAGTCAGACTGGCTGTTAGAGTGGAAGTGGTCCCACAGGAAGATCCACTTTTACAAAACAGTAATGGGGGGCACAGAACAGGGAAACTAAATCATACAACAGTGATGAAGGTAACAAGAGTGTGGAACAAACGAGGGGTGAGGGGGGGGGGGCGGTGAGGGGGGTGTGGCATCATAGCTGGGTGTGAAGGCCTCCAACCCCCCCGCTCCTCTCTCTGGCCAGGCACCCGAGAACAAAACCATGATGGGACACAAGCAGCCTGTTTATCAGTTCATCAATAACACAAACACACAAGCAGCCCTCTCAGTTCATCAATACCACAAACACATGCCCTAACAAGGCCTCAGGACACATCCACTGATAACTAGCACACTACAGCACCCCAGTTAGCACACTACAGCACCCCAGTTAGCACACTACAGCACCCCAGCTAGCACACTACAGCACCCCAGCTAGCACACTACAGCACCCCAGCTAGCACACTACAGCACCCCAGCTAGCACACTACAGCACCCCAGCTAGCACACTACAGCACCCCAGCTAGAGATATGAGATCTAACTGGCACAGACCAAAAACAGAATCAGAACATAACACAAAACCGTCCAAATATTCCACCTTGCATCGTAAAGTCTCTGGTCTCTTCCCCTGTCCCCACAGTTAAACAGGGACCCAAACAGACCCATCAAGCAGAAGGTAAACACAATGTTAACCCCTCACAGACCAGTCCAGGACACTGTCTCACCAATCGCCCATCTGACAACAGTCCAAAAGAATCTTTTGTCCCAACTCACCCAGAGGAAAAACTGGAGTGCCTTGCTGCTGTACAGACTGCTGCTGAGAGGGACGAAGACAGTGGTGTAGGCTGCCCACACTGCAGACCAGGCTGGGCCGGGCCGGTCAGGCGAGCCCCCTGCTTCCAGGCCCACACCCCTGGGCCCGACCCGGCTCAACACCATGAGGACTAGAGGCCCGGGGGAGGTGGGAGGAAGGGGGGAGGGAGGGGGAGGGAGGCTGGTCCCTCTACTGGTTCAGACGGAGAGAGGGAGTGGGAGGAAATAGTGTGAAGGAGAGAGAGAGCTAGAGAGAGAAAGCTGGAGAGAGAGAGAGAAAGCTGGAGAGAGATGGGGGGAGGAAGTTAGCAGGCTCACAGGAAAATTAGAAATGTGAGGCTGGGGGAGAGAGAGGGAGTTAGAGGGGGTTGGACCAGGGAAGCACAGAGAGAGACGGGGGCGGAGGAGGGGAGGGAGGGAGGGGGGGAGGGGGCTTGAATGGGGAGTAGAGAATGTTGGATGCTGGCCAGTTGAAAAAGAGACTGAGCGAATAGAAAGAGAGATAATAGAGAGAGAGCTAGACCTTTCTAGTTTGAAGTTGTTCTTATCTATGACTGAAAACCCTCCTTTACTACGCTTGCATATACAATTCCTCCACTAAAGATGGTGTCAAAGTGGACCTTTACGCAAACATCACAAAGTCATATGTGTGTGTGTGTGTGTGAGGGTGTGTGTGTGTGTGTACCAGTCCATAGTCGACTCCGTTGGAGATGGTGTGACGTCTCGGCTCGTCCCGGCTCCGCCCATGTCGTCTGGAGCCGGTGAATCCTGTTGCTGATTCGCTCTGAGATCTTGGCAGCCCCGCCTCCGCTACACCTAAACCAATGAGAGAAGAGGATGCAGTGATCAGAGCACAGATCCCTTCCTGATTTCCGGCCTCTCTTGCGTGAGTCTTGCTGGAGGTGTAGTTCAAGTTAGGGTGAGGTTCAGGTTAGGGTGAGGTTCAGGTTAGGGGTTAGGGTGAGGTTCAGGTTAGGGTGAGGTTCAGGTTAGGGGTTAGGGTGAGGTTCAGGTTAGGGTGAGGTTCAGGTTAGGGTCTGTTCACCCCTCCCCTCCTCTTCTCTGCTCTCCTTTCACTGTATATATTTTTTTTTTAATATTTTTTATTCAAACATGTTTTTGAAAAAAGGGGTGACAAAATGTTTGCATCATTGATGAGTACTACTGTACTCTTCTCTCCTCTGCTTTACTCTGTTTTAGGCTTCTCTGTTTTCCTCTCTCCTCTTTAAAAAGTAATTTTCACCAAAAAGTTAAATAAAACAAGTCAGAAGCCCTCTCCTTCCCCATGGTAACACCCAGTAGCAGTAACAACACCAACCACAGGAGGGAGCTAGTCTCTAAACGGACCTCAAACAAAAACAGCCTGATTATATGGAGCTGTGGTCTAGGTCCTTGGCTCCATGCCAGGCTGTTCTACTGGGGGGTTATAGTTCTCCTGTCTGCAGGTGAGGTCATGGTGCCTTCAGCACTAACGGCAGAAGAAGAATGTCTTTGTGTGGGTGAGCTCACCGTGAAGACATGACACAATGACAGGGCGGGGGGGAGAGGGGACAGGAAGGTGACTAAGAGACAGAAAGAGATTGTGTGTGTTTGTGTATGTGTCTTAGTGTGTCTATGCATACCTGTGTTCCGGCACAGGCAGAAGCCTAACCCTGAGGCACGTTCCTCTCACCTCACAGGCAGAAGCCTAACCCTGAGGCACGTTCCTCTCACCTCACAGCAACAGTCAGATCTGCACGCTGTGACAGGTCCTCACTCCCGTCACACACACACACACACACACACTCGTCACCTGTCATACACACACCTGCTCTGTCCCACACTAAACACACCCTCCCCCCCCCCCTCCCCTCCCTTCAGTAGCAGGACTATTAGAACTACAGACATCTCCTCCCCCTCACCTGCCTCCCTACCTCAGAGGAACATGCCACCACCACGCTTCTGGTCACGTGACCTGGACCCACTGTCACTGCTCTCGTGCTGTCATGTGCACACACACACACACACTCGCTCGCAGGCACAAGCCCACATACACCAACAGGCCCACACAAACCCACTGTTTTGAAAGAGGTCAATTATTCAATTAGACACCCTTGGTTGGAGCTGAGTAATTTAGCAGCAAGCCCCATCAGGCTCTGATGTCATGACCAGCCTATCAGGACTCTGATGTCATGACTGGCCTATCAGGACTCTGATGTCATGACCGGCCCATCAGGGCTGTGATGTCATGACTGGCCCATCAGGGCTCTGATGTCATGACCGGCCTATCAGGGCTCTGATGTCATGACCAGCCTATCAGGACTCTCATGTCATGACCAGCCTATCAGGGCTCTGATGTCATGACCAGCCTATCAGGACTCATGTCATGACCAGCCTATCAGGGCTCTGATGTCATGACCAGCCTATCAGGACTCTCATGTCATGACCAGCCTATCAGGGCTCTGATGTCATGACCGGCCCATCAGGGCTGTGATGTCATGACCGGCCCATCAGGGTTCTGATGTCATGACCGGCCCATCAGGGCTCTGATGTCATGACCGGCTGGTCACTGTTAGCCTCACCATTAGTACCGTCTCTGGTGAGTCTGGGGGGGGGGGGGGGGGGGGTGACAGATGCTACTTTCATGTAGCATGTGGTCCCCAGCTTCCCCCCCGGGAGGGAGGGAGGGCTTCTCACCTGGGCAGAGAGCGCTAGGAACACACACATGTTGTTGGCCTCTTCAACAAGGCCAAGGGTCCACACTGACTTTAATGACTTCCTGCTCAACACATTTCATTTTGCACTGCTTTACAAAACTGTATCTTGTAGATTTGTATTTTTTTGTAATATTTGTATGTTTTGTATTTTGTAAATTATGGTAACTTATATTGTATGTTATTTTTATTCTAACTCCATTTAGTATTGCTAGTTTATGTACCCTTAGTCTAGATAGTCCACATATTTAAATTTAAGGTTCCTATATGTTTTAACTGTATGCACCTTTCTGCCAAAGCAAATTCCGTGCCTGTGCAAACTTTCATGGCGAATAAATCCCATTCTGATTCTGTTGTGTTTGAATGTGTGAGTCTGTTTGTGTATCTGTGTGTGAGCATGTTTCTGTGCGTGTACAGTGTTTTCGATGTTTGTTTGTCTGCGTGTGGTGTGTGTATATGTGTTTGTGACGTGTGCTCGGACAGCAGCTCGTGTTGACCCGCCTGTAACCCAGCTGATCTGATTACCGGAGATGTGAGCTCCACCGTCGTAACAGAACACTCTTGTTTTAACTACCGCCTGATAACGAACTGAAAAAAACACCGAATTAAGTCAGCCCCCTTCTCACATCCACTCGTCCGCGAGGTTAGTAGGTCAGTCCTGAATATCGATGACTGTCACATACATTTGGTCATATTAGAGAACCGCGTTCCAAATGTGAAATAAAATTCCCTCACATGAATACAGGCCCTGTTTTGATAGATCTGATAAGACGGCGAACGCGCTCACGAGTGAAGATCAACTTACATGGTTTTTGGAGCTGTGGAGCCTCGAGCGCGAGGGACTCTATGGAGCGGACACTGCACTGCTGCGCGTGTGCCTGTTTCCCAACACAAACCGACTCCGTTCGGTATATCCCGCTTTCAGGCACGATGGGAGTCCGTTCTAAACTTCTACCGGTTCTCTCAAAACCCACATTGTTGTATCGCGTGGGACCACCTGTGGGGTATCCGGTCCCGCCGTCCTCGTGTCTGGACCGGCTCTGAAGAGACGTTGCGCGGTGCTGTATATTGATCCCGTTGCTTGGACCAAGTGGACGAACTTTGTTTTCGGTCCGTGTCGCTACGCTGCACGATGAGAGAGGCGCTGGTTTCTGCGGCGGTACCAGATGCTGTTTAGGATGTGGATGCGCCTGTTGCGGGAGCACAGCAGCCTGGGCCTTCACGTGGCGGTTGTCCGGGTTGAGCATCGAGTACCTGAGCCCCGCCACGAAGCGCTCAAACGTCAGGCAACCGTGAGGTGGTGTAACCCGCCTCAAGCACTCCAGGACCCCGCCGGGCAAGTCCCGCGTGTCCGCTCCCTGCCATCGGCTCTCAATCTCTGAGATGTGCACAAAGCCTCTTTTCCCATCGTCCAGTATGTCAAACAGTGTCCGCAAACTGTGTAGAAACGCTTTGGGCAAACCGTCCGTGGAGTATTCCGTGTCCTTAGGTTGCATCGTACCGGTGTTCCTTTTGCCGTGTTGGACTTCTCTCCGTGTGCAAATCCTACTGTAAATTGTCGATGGTCCGTTTAATTTGCTGCTTTGGTCCGTCACTGTCAAAGCCATGAAGTTATCAGTCGCTTTCCGTGAAAGGTAACAAGTAACGCTAGACTCCGGCACCACAAACCGCGTCAAGATAGACCGTGTCCTTGATAAATCCCATAAACAACAACTCAGAATTACTGATAATATGAGTATATGATTTACTTCAGTGTGACAAACCTATCGTATAAAGTATTTTCTTCCGTTGTCAGGTTTCCCTCCCCGAAACTCTTGCTCTCTCCCCAACTCCTCCGTCCAGCAGCACAATAACCTGGAGACGTTCAACAGGAGCGCCCTTCACACGCCTGCGCAGCCATGTTCAGCGACGCTGCCATTGGTCACGGTGGGAAGTGCGGCGCGCTCATTGGTAGGACCTGGCGAGAGGCTGAAGTTTGAGTTTTGCGCTTTTGTTATTCATGAAGCAGCGGACGTTATTCCCCCCAGGATCCTTCCCCGCCTTCAGGAAAAATTATAAGAATGTTTGGGATAGCTGCGGGTTCACTTGTAGCTCAATCACTCATCACACTTTCACAGGGTCGGCTAAATGGAATTCTATGCCCCCTCAAAAAATAATTTTGTTAAAGTATAAATAAGAAATACTGGCATTGGTTATAAATTACACATCAAGATGGCTATACTTTTCTGCAGAATATGCAGGTCTGCTCTTATTTTGACTCTCACACATGCTTTGTAAAAGCGTGCCCCCCTTGTGAAAAAAAATCCACCCATTTGATTCGTTCTGGAGCCGAGTCTGCACGTTCACATATTCATTTAGCAAACGCTTTTACCCAAAACGACGATCATGAAATAACAATGTTGACATTTTGTCATTCTGTCTTCATTTCTAGTTTTAAAAAACATGGGAGCAGCTGCACATCTTATCTGATTTTATATCGGTAGTAGAATATTTATCCTAAAATCCTGTCACTGAGTCTATGTGGGTGGATTTCCTCCCCGTTACACCGTCACGAATAACTCAGCATTTAGCTGGCTAACGTTAACGTCGCTTCAGGGGTTTCTCAGTCAAACCGCCGTTACCTAACGCTCTGTCATGAAGCGCCACATACAAACGCGTTTATGAACCCTGTGCCCTTGTATCAACCTTGCATAACAAGTGCCATCCTGTAGCCCCTCCCTTTGTGAAAACAATTAACACACAGCACCAGTCATTAGTGAAAACAGCGTTCAAACACAGCCCGAGGACTAGCTGCTATTGATCGCCACTGTAAAGAAGCCAGCTGCATTAAACACACAGGCCTTTCTGGTCTTTCAGAGTGAGAGACAGAGGGAGAGAGAGAGAAAGAGAGAGTGGGAGATAGAGGGGAAGTGATAGAGAGAAAGAGAGAGTGAGAGAAAGAGAGAGTGAGATAGAGGGAAGTGAGAGCATGGTTCAGTGTGGGCAGGTCTCACCAATCGTTGGCTTGATGGACAATTGAGTCCTCAATCCTTGATTTGCCTCCCTCCCTCTTTCCTCTCCGCTGTCTATCCCTGTCACGCACACCCACACGTACACACACACACACACGTACACACACAGCAGCACAGATCCATAGTGAGGCGAGCCAGGCCATGCGTGTGCTGAGTGACTGATCCTCTGGCTTGTTTATCTAAGTTATTACAACCATACGCTGCTCATTGCTCCCACAACCCAGCCCCCGGCAATACACACACACACGTACACGTACACACACATGCTCACACACACACACACACACGTACACAGATACACACACTCCACAATCTCTTCCCTCCCTGTCTCCTACTCTGTCTCTCCCTTCAGCAATATCACTGCACGTGACAAACGATTGGAGAGCTGGGTCATGCAGTCTACTGAGGAGAAGACCCTCAAGCACTCAGATCTTCAACGCTCTCACAGTAATCTGAACGGCTCTTCAGTGGGTGAGAGAGAGAGAGATAGTGTGTGTGTGTGTGAGGGAGAGAGGAAGTGTGTATGACAGTGAGACAGAGAGAGGGGTGAGAGACATAGAGAGTATGTGAGGGAGAGAGAGAGAGAAGGTGCAGAACTAAGATTGAGAGAGAAGGGTGGGGGTGTGGGGGTAAGCAGGGGGGGGGGGGGGGGGGGGAGAGAGATGATTTAGAGCTAGAAAAAATATTGAGTTTGGTTTGACAGTTTGGTGCCCAAGTGTAAGCCCAGTGGTTAGGGCTTTGACTGTAGATGAAAAGGTTGCAGGTTCAAATCCCTGTTTGTTGCTTTGGACCCCCCCAGGGTCATGTGGGCCCCAGGGTCATGTGGGCCCCAGGGTCATGTGGGTCCCAGGGTTTGGGCTGGCAGTGACACCCTTCGCAGAGGATCTTGAACTCTGAGGAGGTGAGCAGGTGGTTTACAGGGGATTTAGACACGTATATCTCCCTCTGAGCAGTCCAGGATCAGCCAGGTAAACAAGCATCGCTGCCAGGAGACCTGGGGCTCAGCTCAGCCACCCTGCCCTCCCTACCACCACCCTGACAGAACATGTGCCCTCTGCTAATCCTTGGACGCTGAACTCCATTGTTTAATCTGCCAAAACCGGCACCGTCAAGTTTATACCCTGGACGTAAATCCAGTATCATCCCGCAGACATGATTCACTTGGCAAGACGGCTGCAGCCGTGTGCTAGGATAGGAGCAGATGGGGAGACCAGATGAAGAGAGGCAGGAAGCCATCTGTGGGTCGCCATGGAATCACAGAAAGTTCCAGCAGGGGTTCTGACGGGTGGCAACATTCCAACATGGACGACAACAGGTCAGCATTTTTTATGTTTTTTGGCATTTTCATGCTTTGTTTTATGCAGTTTTTAAGTGACGTGTGACAGGACATGCAGGAAAGGGGAAGGGGGGGGTTTAAAATGCTGTCATTTGGAAAAGAAGGACAAGTGGAGAATCTAAGTTGACTTTAAGGGTCAAACTGATGAACCCACCAAACGATGACATGCCCTCACGCCTCCGAATGACACCCGATGGTGTTCACACCTGAGGCGTGAGGGCATGTTCCACATGTTGGACAAGCGAGGGTGTGTGTGTGTGTGTGTGTGAGAGTGTGTGTGTGTTTTCACTGTCGCCTCAGCTGCTGCTCTGGTTCTGGTACGCTAAGGTATGTAGCACAACAAGAAAGCCGTTGTTTACGGAGTAAATCTCAAGCTTATCGCTCACAGGAAATGAACAATTTGGGCTAATCCATTTCAGCCGATCCCTGCTGAACGTTACAGCAGGGTCAGTACTCTGCGAGTTCACCACTCGCAATTTCACAAATGACTCAAGTGTAACTAAGCTTTTGGTTCCAGAGCATGGTGTCTCTGGTCTCCCTGGTCTGGGAGCTCCCCTGGTCTGAGAGCTCCCCTGGTCTGAGAGCTCCCCTGGTGTAGGAGCTCCCCTGGTCTGAGAGCTCCCCTGGTCTGAGAGCTCCCCTGGTCTGAGAGCTCCCCTGGTCTGAGAGCCCCCCTGGTCTGAGAGCTCCCCTGGTCTGAGAGCTCCCCTGGTCTGTGTGTTTCATCGCCCAGCTCCTCTCGGCTCCCTCTCATCAGGGCCGGTCAGGAGATGACCCCTGGGGGTTCAGGACTGATGTGGAAGTGGAAGGATAATGTGTGCTAATCTGTACAGAACGTAGGATCAGAGCACCATTAAACACAAACACCACACTTCAACAAAACACTGCCTGTACTTTCCAAATTTGTTTTATTCATTAATTTTATTGAATTAAACAGCACGTTCAGAACAGAAATATGCTCCTAGACTGAGTTGAGACAAAAAAATTGTATTTCAAACCGTTTTGTCATTCAGGATTAGTTTCCCTTCCATCATCTTCAGAATCATAAAACTGGACTGAGGCTGTGATGCAAGTCCTAAACATCGTTCTGACCCTCATTCACCTTCATATAAGGCGTCATTTATCTCACACATCCTGTACTGTAGTGGGTCCCTGCCCCAGTCCTCAGGGACCCCCTGTCCTGCATGTTTTAGATGTTTCTCTGCTCCAACACACCTGATTCAAATGAATGGGTCGTTATCCAGCTCTGCAGAAGCCTGTTAATGACCATTCATTTGAATCAGGTGTGTTGGAGCAGGGAAACATCTAAAACATGCAGGACAGGGGGTCCCTGAGGACCAGGGCTGGGAACCACTGCTTTACTGCAACCTGTTAATAGTTACACAAGAAAGTGAGAACTGTGCTGGCCACTAGTGGTGTGTGTTGGAACTACATGTTATCTGCAGTACGACAGGCCAGCTAATGCATCAAAATTCTACCCAAGCTTAGCATCTGAATCCCATGAAATATGCAAACGGATTTGTGGAACTCCAACAAAGCTGTATCTGCAAGTAAGGCCGGTGTCTGTGTGTGCCTGTGTGTGTGCCTGTGTGTGTCTGTCTGTGTGTGTCTGTGTGTGTCTGTCTGTGTGTGTCTGTGTGTGTCTGTCTGTGTGTGTCTGTGTGTGTCTGTCTGTGTGTGTCTGTGTGTGTCTGTCTGTGTGTGTCTGTGTGTGTCTGTCTGTGTGTGTCTGTGTGTGTCTGTCTGTGTGTGTGTGTCTGTGTGTGTCAGGAGAGCATCCTGAAACCACAACAAAGTCAGAATAAATAAAAGTGTTTGTTCATGTTGAGTGCTGCGGTCGTGGTGCGTGGTCATCACTCCATCGTGTCCCCGTACCGAGTCTTCCTGGGCCCCGCAGCCTCCCCGGCCTCACTGGCCTCTGGCCTGGCCGCTACAGCTGACAGAGACACAGACTCACATCACAGCTCCAACATGGACACCATGCACTGTACGCTGCTGTTTATACACCATGGACTGTACGCTGCTGTTTATACACCATGGACTGTACGCTGCTGTTTATACACCATGGACTGTACGCTGCTGTTTATACACCATGCACTGTACGCTGCTGTTTATACACCATGGACTGTACGCTGCTGTTTATACACCATGGACTGTACGCTGCTGTTTATACACCATGGACTGTACGCTGCTGTTTATACACCATGCACTGTACGCTGCTGTTTATACACCATGGACTGTATGCTGCTGTTTATACACCATGGACTGTACGCTGCTGTTTATACACCATGCACTGTACGCTGCTGTTTATACACCATGCACTGTACGCTGCTGTTTATATGTGATGTACTGTTTGTGAATGTGTCTGTGTTGTGTGTATTGTACTGTTTTAGCTCACTAGCCTGCGCTAAGCAAACTTTCATCCACAGACACTCAGCAGAAGCAGGCCTCTACACGGCTACACTAAACCCTGGGACAGGTTGTGACAACAGACAAAATGTGTGTGTGTGTATGTATAAATGTTTGTGTATGAGTGTGTGTGTGCTCACTCTGTGGTGTTGTGTCCGGTAGCGTGCCCCTCTCAGTCAGGATCCAGTGGTCGGTGCATCGCTTCGTCTCCCAGCGCGTCACAGAGTAACTCCCTACAGACGAGGCACCTGGGGGGGGGGGGGGGGGTAGTGAACTGTTTACACTCCACAGCTTATATCTTCTCTTCCTTCTATGGTTTATCTTACACATTATAACTCAAATCTATATTATATATGGCCTAGAATAGTAGTAGGTTTAGGCCTGATGTGTTCTAAGTTTAGTTGGCTAGGAAGGAGGAGCAGGGTCAGATCAGTACTGTGTCCCTTGAAACCTCACATGAAGTGTCCAGCTTGACAGATCTAATGGCTGCTCACTCAAACATCCTTTACTTTCCCACGCTCTACCAGTTGATGCAGGTGTGTCTTACCTATAGAGACAAGCAGGTTCCACTGCAGGGGATAAGGAAGCTTCTTCTGAACCAGTCCCTGCAGCAGGAACAGCCCCGCGGTGCCTGAGAGGGGGGGGGGGGGGGCAGGTGTTTAACCGTCTGAAACATATACAATGCTGACGGACCCTACATTTCATGATGCAAACGCAAGATACAAATAGTGCACACAGAAAAAAACAGCAGTTAGAATCCGACGTTCACAAGTAGGCCTACATATATTTAAAACCTTGATCAATAAATCAATAAAAAACTCACCTAACATGAAGGTCCCGATCCCTTTCATGAAGGCGTGTGACTGGCAGGCAGCATACTGCTGTAAACCCTGAAGAGAACATACATGTTGTTAAGGAGGGTTATAGGCATCTCCCAAGCTATCTCACCAGTAACCACCAGTAACTTAGAATGTCACCATCGTTCAACAAAATTATTGCTCGTAGACAACAACTTGTTTAGCGTTACGAATACGTGCAAGTCCATAATGAATACTATCTGCTAGTTTATGTAATTTATCATAGACAGTCATTGTCCTCTGCAGACAGGAACACTGACAGCAGATCTAAAGGTGAAACACACACACCGGATGTTTTGCTGCGATGGCATCGTCAACCTTCGTAAGCCCAATGTTGACCATCTTGTGTGCGACAAGTTGCGATAAAGTCGCTTAGTTTCTAACCTCTAATGACTTAAACCCGTGCCTTAAAGTCAGAATGCTCATCATTGTTGTTACTTAACATGCAACTTCCGTGTACGGTTGGAGGAAAGCACGAAGAAGACATGGAAACGGAAAGTTCTCTGTTCATCCAATGAACAACGACCTCATGTGGATAGGTAGCGACATTGCAACTGTTGCATATTTAACTTTTTAACGCACTAAATGATAACTTAGGGTTAGTATTTTTCTTACGGTTTGATCATTTTAAAAACACTGCACTCAATAGGCACACATATAAATCGTAAATACCGTAATCCCAATGCACAAACACGATTCAGGTACGGTAAGGTCTTCCTCTCAGTTCACTTCTCCCCTGGGTCCTAAAGGCATATCATGTCAAAGAGAGCGGAAAAAACGACTAGAGGTAGGAAAAACGGAGAATTTGGAACGTATTCCCAGTCAGTCTGTCTCATCAGTCTACTGCCTGCTTGGGTTTAGTCTGAGAGATAAATAAGGCTTAGAATGACAAATATTTTGGGGAGATTTAAATGTTTGACATTTTCATTCAGACACCCACGCACACATTTCTACCAGGTTCTGACTGGTTCTGGACCGAATCAGCCCGTTTCTGCTGCCCTCCCTCTGGGCTGACGTCATCCTGGTCCTGGTTCCTCGACTTTACATGAAGCATGAAAACAACATTTCTTCAAAATTCACACAAACTTCTAACAGTGAGACATCAAACATTCTTTAAACTTTATTTTATTTGTCATTTTACAGTGAAAAGAGGTCAGTTAACCTTGACTGCTCTTCCATTCACAAATTGCAGCTCCTTATGCTATGTAATTAATGTTGTATTATTTCTTTAAAAAAAAGAAAATCTGACGCCCGACATTTCAAACTCGTCCTTCCCCTAATCTCTCCTCCTCTATGACTGTTAATGATACTGGAGGGAGAGCAGGTACAGCAGCTCAGTGCACAGTGTTCTGAATCCGTCCACACGCTTAACAGCCAAGCCAAGAGTCACGTGTGTGCTTCTAACACCCAGGAAGGAGGCTTCATTGGGATTCATCACCAGGAAGCGGACAGGAAGACGCGCTGGGAGGGTGAGCGGAGAGATTACGAGTGGGCAGGGGAAGCAGTCTCCAAAAACAAACATTAGCATCATTTCTGCTACAATCACGTTGACACACAAAACAATTTATTTTAATGTCCGACAGAAAACAATAACTGGAATTGATAGTAGAAGCTCCGTGTTTCCATCTAGAGGAATCCGACCAGGTGTGTGTGTGGGAGGGGTTGAGGTTCCTTCCAGGACCCCAACTGTCCTGGAGCGCTTAGTGACTGAGCATCTGGAGGGGTGAGTCGTTGCATCGACACAGAGAGCGACACAGACAGGAAGGACGTTTCAGGAAGTTGAACACCACAGAAACAACTCCGAACAGCATGTTTAACCCTCTCCCCCTCCCACACACAAAGTGAAAACACCAAAAACAAAAAAAGACAATACAACTTTACCCTAGGTCTCACGTTCACATGTCATCAATGTCCTTCAGTCCATGTTGGCAACACTCACACACACACATACCGTATACATACACACACACACACTGTACACGCACAACACTGGTAGTGCGACACCAGTGAAGTGGAGGTGGAGGTGAGTGAAGGGGAGGTGGAGGTGAGTGATGGGGAGGTGGAGGTGAGCATGGGCAGATGGTCCTTGAGAGCTCTCAGTGATCCGTGTCTAAAAGAACCAGATGACTTGCAGGCAGCTAAAGTCGTCCCTCGATCTCCACGGCTACACACACACACTCGCACACACACACATTACCGGTTGGTGGGTGGAAGGAGAAAGCTGATGATGATGATGATAACTGTACGTAGCCAATTACAGTTCAGAGAAGCACACGCAGTTTCATCCAATGGGACCTCTTCGTTACCCAAACATACAAATCCATAGCAGCAGGTAGATCGAGGGTCTCCCTCTCACGAAGAAATCAAAATAATAAAATAAAAAAAATACATTTCCCATCATCCCCATCCACGTGGTGAGCAAGCTATGGAGATTTGCCAGTCTCTGGGAAATGTAGTTTTCGTGCCTCCCTCATCTCCCCATCCAAACCAACACTGTCCTCTGTCAGCAGACCATCCTCCTCCTCCCAGGTCCTCCTCCCCAGGAGGGGGCATCATCGCTCCGGCTCAGACTCCAGTGCCAGCACCCTCTTGCGTTCCCGACACTGTTTCTTGTGAGCAGGCCAGTCTCTCTGCTGGCACTGGGAGCCACAGTAGCGCGCCACCTGGCAGCGGCCGCAAATGTTGAACTCTCTCAACTGAGGAGAGAAGAAGAGCGTTAACACAGAGACAGGAAGTAGAGCTACACAACAACACACCTAAAAGAAGAGAGCTGAGACAGACAGGAAGTAAAGCTACACAGCTGCACACCTGAGATCAACCTGATTCTCAAAACAAGATACGCAAGCCCTACCCCAAGTAGTCTCAACCCCAAGTACTGTGGTTGAGATGTTGTAATGTAGTTGTGATATTATTAATGTTCAGTGGTTGGAGCATGTTAGAGATTTAAGCTTTAATTCCCTCCCCTGGACGTTGCTTCGGATAACAACATTTGATAAACAAAGTTCTTCCTGTTCTGAACACCAGTTGAACACACCCAGACCCCTCCACACCCAGACTCCTCCACACCCAGACTCCGCTCCACCAGGGGGCGGTGTACGTACCCTCCTCTCTATGAGTGAGCAGGGAGGATAGTGACACTCGTAGTAGGTGCAGGAGCACTCCTCCTCCTCCACCAGCTCCCCGTTAGCGTTGTAGTAGCGCGTCCGGCTCAGCTCCAGGTACTGCTCCTCCACAGGGTCGGCTGGCACCTGCTGGATCGCCAGCCAGTACAGGGACTGCTCTCTGGGGGAGGAGAGGACAGTGAGGAGGGGACAGCTCTCTGGGGGAGGAGAGGACAGTGAGGAGGGGACTGCTCTCTGGGGGAGGAGGGGACTGCTCTCTGGGGGAGGAGAGGACAGTGAGGAGGGGACTGCTCTCTGGGGGAGGAGGGGACTGCTCTCTGGGGGAGGAGGGGCAGTGAGGAAGGGACTGCTCTCTGGGGGAGGAGGGACAGTGAGGAGGGGACTGCTCTCTGGGGGAGGAGGGGCAGTGAGGAAGGGACTGCTCTCTGGGGGAGGAGGGGCAGTGAGGAAGGGACTGCTCTCTGGGGGAGGAGGGGACAGTGAGGAGGGGACTGCTCTCTGGGGGAGGAGAGGACAGTGAGGAGGGGACTGCTCTCTGGGGGAGGAGGGGACAGTGAGGAGGGGACTGCTCTCTGGGGGAGGAGGGGACAGTGAGGAGGGGACTGCTCTCTGGGGGAGGAGGGGGCAGTGAGGAGGGGACTGCTCTCTGTGAGGGGCAGTGAGATGGTGGCAGCCCTTTCTCAAAGCTATGTTTTCTACATCAAGGTCCACATTGAGCCTTGCAGTAGCATCTACAGCACTAGGTAGGTCAGGTCACTGGAGAACAGGGACGGGCATTACAACCAAAAATACTCACTGGACCTTTTCTAACATGATTTGGTTCAGGTGCCCCACACAGGTGCACACACACACACTCAGATCCATTACCATCACCTTCTGGTGGTAGTAGCACTTTACTTTCTACCACCTGCCAGTTTAAACAAAATGAAATATATTTTTGGACAAGACAATAGTCACATAAATGTTTAGATTTTTGTATAATTTAACGAATATTCCAAAAAACTGATATCCATTATTAAAGAAGCACAGTTGTGGCTGTACAGCAATCGACAGGGTGAGGGGGGCGTGCGAGGTCAGCGTGGGTGAGGGGGGCCTGCGAGGGCAGCGTGGGGTGAGGGGGGCGTGCGAGGACAGCGTGGAATGAGGGGGGCGTACGAGGGCAGCGTGGGGTGAGGGGGGCGTGCAAGGGCAGCGTGGGGTGACGGGGGCGTGCGAGGGCAGCGTGGGGTGAGGGGGGCGTGCGAGGGCAGCGTGGGGTGAGGGGGGCGTGCGAGGGCAGCGTGGGGTGAGGGGGGCGTGCGAGGGCAGCGTGGGGTGAGGGGGGCGTGCAAGGTTACCTCTGCTTGCTGGAGATCTCCTCGGGTTTGGGGCACCAGCCCACGGGGACGAGTCGAAGGTTGTCCAGACGGTTGTCCACGGTGACCGAGTTGATATGGACCACCTGGAAACTGGGGGCGATGCCTCCTCTGTGCTTCTCCCTGTGGGGGGGAGGGGGGGAATTAATCAATACTAATAAACAAAGAAGTGTGTTCATCAAGCAGACATTTAATCTGAGGGGAATTCAAACCTGCCGCCCTTTTCTTCAGCAGTCGAATGCTCTAACCACTGAGCTATCCCCATCCCTAGATCAGCTGTTGTCTCCAACTACCCTATGAATCACCCCCCCCCCCCTCACACACACCAAACACTGCTCATTCGATCAAAAAATCACTTACACGAGGGGATTTGAACCTTCCACCTCTAGATCAGCAGTCAAATACTCTAACCCAGGGGTGTTCAACCCTGTCCTCAGGGTCCACTGTCCTGTATGCGTTCCATGGTTCCCTGCTCCAGCACTCCTGATTCTAATGAGCACTTGTTACCATGCTCACAGAGCTTAACGACAAGCCAGCTGGAGCAGGGAAGCTTCTAGAACATACAGGACAGGGGGCACCAGGACCAGGACTGAACACCCCTGCTCTAACCGCTGGGCTACACCACCCTGTGTGACTGTGCCGGGCTACACCCACCCTGTGTGACTGTGCAGGGCTACACCCACCCTGTGTGACTGTGCTGGGCTACACCCACCCTTTGTGACTGTGCTGGGCTACACCCACCCTGTGTGACTGTGCCGGGCTACACCCACCCTGTGTGACTGTGCCGGGCTACACCCACCCTGTGTGACTGTGCCGGGCTACACCCTTTGTGACTGTGCTGGGCTACACCCACCCTGTGTGACTGTGCCGGGCTACACCCACCCTGTGTGACTGTGCTGGGCTACACCCTGTCTGACTGTGCTGGGCTACACCCACCCTGTGTGACTGTGCTGGGCTTACACCCTGTGTGACTGTGCTGGGCTACACCCTGTGTGACTGTGCTGGGCTACACCCTGTGTGACTGTGCAGGGCTACACCCACCCTGTGTGACTGTGCTGGGCTACACCCTGTGTGACTGTGCCGGGCTACACCCACCCTGTGTGACTGTGCCGGGCTACACCCACCCTGTGTGACTGTGCCGGGCTACACCCTGTGTGACTGTGCAGGGCTACACCCTGTGTGACTGTGCAGGGCTACACCCTTTGTGACTGTGCAGGGCTACACCCTTTGTGACTGTGCAGGGCTACACCCTGTGTGACTGTGCCGGGACTCACCAGAGCAGCTCGTGTAGAGGCCGACCGGCCCAGCGGCCCTTGCCGATGTCGAAGGCGTACGCAAAGATTTTGGCGCCGTTTCCGTCCGCATCTACCTCCATGCGTGCCTGAAACACAATGACGAGGGCTAAATACGGTATCCACTGGTACTGACATCTTACATTGATGTAATTTTCATCTGTATTCACTTTGAGCTTGAATATATCCCTGTTCTCTCACCTCAAAAGCATAGTTCTCCACCAGCGGTATGTCCTGTTCATCTATTAGTGTGTATTTTGTCTGCAACACAAAGCAAAGAGTCCTCTTAAACGGTGGACTAACTCATAAGCAGGCTTGATGCTACTGTATGAGGATGGGAAACACATTCTTCAGAACTTAAAGCTGGATGATGACGCTCAAGAACGGCAACTGCCAGTGAATCCTACTCGCTGGGTATATAAAATGGAAGGCACGACAAAAAAAGGAGCTGTTTAAGTTAAAGTGTGTGAAATGACACTACGGATCACATGATCCCGGCATGTGACGATTTAATATAATCAAAACCTTGAAGTCTGGTCAGGAATTACAGATAGGTCTGAACATGATATGCAGGCGCTTTGGGACCGACTATTGTGCTTTAGTACAACAGTGGCGTTCAGAGGTCCAAGCTGGCACGTGATGTGTCAGTGGTTTAACGGTTTGGGAAAAAATGTCAGGCAACGAGAGGATGGCAGAAAATGTCTTTAACCGTAACACGGATTCACTCTACAATCTGGCAAATGTAATATTGTATGAATATACGATTGTTACATCGGATATGTTAAATAAGGGAATCAAAACGTCAAGTAACAGACTCAACTCAAATTAATCCGTTGTTCAGCTCACCTAGAGCTAGCTAACGCAACCCCTAGTATACAGCCATGACAAACCAAACCAGACAACCGCGCTGTCACATGAATCACACATTTACTTTAGCGTTAACGGACATCTCACCTATATACAATTAATTTATTTTAACTGGTAGACAAATTCCGGGCTGTCATGCCGGTGCACTGTCACGTTGCAAAGAAGATCTAGGATGGAGCGTGGCAATGGCTTCCTCATTACAATTTCTCACGGCTGGCTATCAACCTGCAAGTCTGTTGCATGGAAATTAAACCTATCTACATGAAAGCCTAGAGAAACAGATCATTTTTTACACTTCTCAAAGAATGTCATTGCTCCATATCAGCTAGCTGGCCTATGTCTAGAAACGCTGGATAACTTCACTATCCAGAGCTAGTTAGCTAGCTAACCATTTAGCAAGCCGCTAGCTTAGCTAGTTAGAGCTGGGTGGCTTTGCTTCGTGAGCGAATTCGCCCAAACTATACGAGGTGGACAAACAACCTAAAGCTATCCAAACTGACAACCCAAAGTAGACTGTTCCCTTTTTAGGGTACAGTCTGAATTAAACCTCAACCGGTGCCATCATCTATCTCAACGAGCCATTTTGTAAGAGCTTTTGTGATCCCCTCCCCTTGTCGCACATGGCAGCCCTCAGATCCAGCTCACCTTCCCGGCCACACGGCCAAGTCGAACAATCCCGAGCTTGAAATCCGACATTGGAAGAGCGTACGATCAAGTAACTAACTGCAAGAACAGGTGAGGCGATCTTTGGGTTTAAAACTCGTCAGGGCGACCCCCCAGCCCCGATGAGCTCCCAGGTTCGGTAAATAGGGTCAGTAACTACCCGATTTTGGTCCTTCCCACCCGCTTCCAAACCTCGGATACACACCGTTGGCGTAGGAAACGGTGATGTGAATTTTGCAAAGGATCCGAATCTTTTCAATGAACCGAACGACTCATCAAAACGATTTAAACGTCTGAACAAATACGCCGTTGTGATAACATTAAGAATAATCGGTTCTTTGAGAAGAATTGATTGGGGAGATTCGGTTCTTTGAGAAGAATTGAGTGGGGAGATTTGGTTTTGTTCAGTGATTCAAAACGTCGACCATAAGGAAATCCGAGCAGGATTTGGGGGCGGGACAAAGGCGAATAGATCTTAACCAATGGAAATGCATTTTATAAAACACGAAAAGGCCAATCGTTAAGTCCGTTCTTTTTCATCCCCCCATAAAGCCCCGACGTCAATCTGTCCGATCCCATCCTCCAATAGAAAACGAAGATTCGTCGTTGCACCGCCCATTTTGTTGTCCAAATTCCGTCACTTCCCTATTACGTATTCCTCGTCTGGTATTTTAGCGCGAAACTGTGGAACCTGTTTGCGGGGTGCAGTGACAGGTTTCTGATGATGGACCAAACTACCTTTCTTTCGTTGGAAAAGATCAAGACATAAATTAAATTTCTAATGTTATTTAGGCCTAGTAATGATCAAATTGATTCAAACGTTTATCACAATGGATATGTCTTAGTCAAGACACCTTACACATTTCTAGTTCATATTAGAATTATGTATAGCCTACTGACTACAACAGCCTAATTTAAAGCTAATACAACGTTGATCAAATCTAAATTCAGATATCATTGTATGACGAAAATCTGATATTAAGACTACTGTAATTCGTATTGGTGACTAGGTCTGTATTGAAGATATTTTCAGTCTTTACAAACCTATTTCCTATCAGTCAAGTAGGGTTTTATTTTGTCTTAGACGTGATATAGGCTACTCAACTCCTACTGTACTCTGCTCTACTGTAGGCCTACTCTGCTCTTCTTTACTCTGTTTTAGGCTTCTCTGTCCTCTCCTCCTTTTGAAGTTTTTTTTCAAGTTTTGAAAGGTTCAACGTTAAAAAGATCACAAAATATTTTTGAAAAAAAAGTCCATCAGGTAGGCCTAGTAGGTGTGGCTACTTTTGACTTAGGCCTAAGTCCACACCTGTTTACTTTGACTTGAGTGAAAAAGTGTTTCTTTTTTACTTAATTATCTGTAGGCCTACTTCTTCTTGAGTGAAATATGTGTGTTTTGCCATGACTGATATCCATTGTCCACATGCAGGTAGGCTATACATTGTATATAAACCAACATTTTATCTTTGGGGCACAAACAGTAAACTGGCAGTCAAACTGTGCCCTCACCTGCTCAACTTGCTTGTCAGCTCTGACCTCAGTCTCTCTGTTACTTCCGCGTTAGCCGACTACCCGAATACACCTGTGTTTTGTAGGTGCGGCATAGTGCACCTGACTCGATCCGCGCAACTAGGTGTCCTAGTCGTCATGAGTGCAGAGGAGGATAAATGTGATTTAATACCGGTGTCTTTACTGGACGATGGCCCTGACACCGGGGATGGTGACAGTTTTAAAAACGTTAAAATAGAATTTCAACAACCCATTTTTTCCGCTTTGAATACAAGTGGACTTCAGCAGAGCGGAACTAACCCAGGCAAAGAAGGAGTCACAGCGGTGTCCGGCGCCTCGAGCCCTTCAGTCGTGACCACCTCCGACTCAGAATCGGGAATATTCTCCAGTGAATCTGAACTGTGCGTGGAACACGACTCTGAACTCGACTCGTTTTGCTGCACCGAGCAGAAAGTCGTATGCTCGCAATGTCCTGTCGTGGGGTCTTGCCAGGGCCACACGGTAACTCGACTGGCCAGCAGAGCAACCGTAGTACGGGTGAGTCACTAACAACAGCCTAATTAATCGATTAATGTACCATTTTTATTGTCGCCTCTAAGTATAGACTGAGTTGGTCAACGTTTTGATTAAAGTTTATGCGCCATAGACCTAAATCACAAATGTGAATACATAACAGACTCTGACAATGTTTACGTAAATCGCACTGGGTCAGCCAAATTCAGCTGCCACTATAGGTATTAGCTTGTTTGTGTTGGGGGTGTGTGTGTGTATGCCTGTGTGTGTATGCCTGTGTGTGTGTGCTGGTATGTGTGTTGTGATACACTTTAATATGTGTATGTGGGTGTTCACCCTATACTTGCCTAGGGTAGAATGTCCCTGTACTTACTGTAAGTCGCTCTGGATAAGAGCGTCTGCTAAATGACTAAATGTAATGTGTGGCAGGGCTGGCGCAAGCCCCTTCGCCGCCCTAGGCAAGATGTTTCAACAGCACCCCCCCCCCCCCCCCCAACCCCGCGCAAATCAGAGAGACCCCCCCCCCCTCGGGAGCACTAATCGGAGAGACCCCCCTCCCCCACCCTCGGCGCCCTCTGCTGGTGGTGCCCCCCTCTTCATGGCGCCTTATAGGGGGCTGCCTAGGCTGCCTATAGCAAACGCCGGCCCTGGTGTGTGGTGTGGGTGTGTAGTGTGACACACTTTAATGTCATGACACCTGTTAAGAACCACCAGTCGAGCTCTCACTGTGATGGAATGAAAGAATACATGAATATCAAGAAGCTAACGAGACACACTGAGTCAGAGACAGACGGTGCGCGTGTTGGAGTGTGTTAACAGGTGTAAGCTAATTGTATATTCATGTGTGTGTGTGTGTGTGTGTGTGTGGGAGCAGAACCAGCTGGTGGATGTGTGTGAGCAGATACAGCTGCAGGCCCTGAGGATCGAGCGCTTCATCACACACACTCTGAGCAGTAAGGAGCGCACCCTGCAGGTGAGGACCACACAAACACACACACACATGTCAACACTCAGACACACTCATGATTGTGTGTGTGTATACGTGTGTGTCCGTTCCAGCTGGAGGCGGCGGGGGCGCGGGAGCGAGTGGTGTCCCAGGGCAGCGCGGTGCGGGAGGCAGTGGAGGAGGAGGAGCAGAGGCTGCTGGAGGAGGTGCAGACGGAGCAGGAGAGGGTGGAGCAGTGTCTCCTGACCCAGAGAGCCCACTGGAGCCAGGCCATGGCCATGCTCACCAGCACACGAGCACGCCTGGTGCACACCCTCACACACTCACCTGACACGCTGCTAGTGGTGAGAGGGGAAGGGGAAGAGGGGGGGAGAAGAGAGAGAGAGGGCGGAGAGGGAGAGAGGAGAGAGAGGGGGGGGGAGAGAGGGGGAGGGAGAGGGGGAGAGGAGAGAGAGGGGGGGAGAGAGGGGGAGAGGAGAGAGAGGGGGGGAGGGAGGAAAGGGGGAGAGGAGAGAGAGGGGGGGTAGAGAGGAGAGAGGGAGAAGAGAGAGGGGGAGAGGAGAGAGAGGGGGGGAGAGAGAGGAGAGGGGGGGAGAGAGAGAGGAGAGGGGGAGAGGAGAGAGAGGGGGAGAGGAGAGAGAGGGGAGGAGAGAGAGAGTGAGACAGAGTGGGGGAATAGGGGATAGAGAAAGAGAGAGAAAGAGAGAAAGGATGAATGAGGGAGGGTTATCATAGTAGGAAATGTTGGGTGTGTGTGTAGATGTTAATAAAGATGATGATGATGATGGTGATGATGATGATGATGAATCACAGATCTGGTTTCTCTCTTCCAGTCAGCAGGCTCAGAAATAGCTGAAAGGTAAAACTGTTCAAAATCATTTTGACTTATAACAATTATCTACAAATGAATACCTTCCTGGAGAACACCCTTTATCTAATAGTACGTGTGTGTGTCTCTGTGTGTGTGTCTCTGTGTGTGTGTGTGTGTCAGGGTGGAGGAGGCGGAGGGCGTGGGGGAGCCGTGTGACACGGAGCAGCTGTCTCTGCCCTCAGGCTGTGGGGCCAGCAGGCTGATGAGGGGCCTGTGGGCCAGCGCCCTGCTGCTGGGGCCCTCTGGTGAGGAACCACACACACACCTACACACACACACCTACACACACACACACACACCTACACACACACACACCTACACACACACACACCTACACACTAGTGCTGTGCTGCTGCTGGGGCCCTCTGGTGAGGACACACACAAACCTACACACACACATACAAACACACAGACACAGGCAGGTTCACACATAAACACACAAAAACACATTTAAACAAGCACAAACACACACTCATACACAAATATGATCAAACAATGTCATATCCCAGACACTCATAATCATAGTCAATCCCCCTCCACAGGATGTGAAGACAGCCTGATGGCTGTCATGGGTTATCCCATCAGAAGACACTGTAGTAACATCCCACTGTAGGGTCATCCCAGTCAGAAGACACTGTAGTAACATCACACTGCAGGGTCATCCCAGTCAGAAGACACTGTAGTAACATCACACTGCAGGGTCATCCCAGTCAGAAGACACTGTAGTAACATCACACTGCAGGGTCATCCCAGTCAGAAGACACTGTAGTAACATCACACTGCAGGGTCATCCCATCAGAAGACACTGTAGTAACATCACACTGCAGGGTCATCCCATCAGAAGACACTGTAGTAACATCACACTGCAGGGTCATCCCAGTCAGAAGACACTGTAGTAACATCACACTGCAGGGTCATCCCAGTCAGAAGACACTGTAGTAACATCACACTGCAGGGTCATCCCATCTGAAGACACTGTAGTAACATCACACTGCAGGGTCATCCCAGTCAGAAGACACTGTAGTAACATCACACTGCAGGGTCATCCCAGTCAGAAGACACTGTAGTAACATCACACTGCAGGGTCATCCCATTCAGAAGACACTGTAGTAACATCACACTGCAGGGTCATCCCAGTCAGAAGACACTGTAGTAACATCACACTGCAGGGTCATCCCAATCAGAAGACACTGTAGTAACATCACACTGCAGGGTCATCCCAGTCAGAAGACACTGTAGTAACATCACACTGCAGGGTCATCCCAGTCAGAAGACACTGTAGTAACATCACACTGCAGGGTCATCCCAGTCAGAAGACACTGTAGTAACATCACACTGCAGGGTCATCCCAGTTAGAAGACACTGTAGTAACATCACACTGCAGGGTCATCCCAGTCAGAAGACACTGTAGTAACATCACACTGCAGGGTCATCCCAGTCAGAAGACACTGTAGTAACATCACACTGCAGGGTCATCCCAGTCAGAAGACACTGTAGTAACATCACACTGCAGGGTCATCCCAGTCAGAAGACACTGTAGTAACATCACACTGCAGGGAGATCATCTAGCAGTGGGACCACTAGTGTGTATAACTCACAGTGTCACTGTGTCAGTGTCACTGTGTATGTGCATAGTTAATAACCCTGTACTAACTCTCCCCTCTCCCCTCTCCCCTCTCCCCTCTCCCCTCTCCCCTCTCCCCTCTCCCCTCTCCCCTCTCCCCTCTTCTCAGCTCACGGTTCAGCCAACCTGACATTTAACGAGCGCACCGTAAGCCCTCTGCTCTCCCTCTCTGATGACCTTTGCACCCTGACCTTCCTGCCCAAGCGGGCCCGCCAGTCCCCGCCCTACGACCCCGCTCGTTTCGACTGCTGGCCCAACGCCCTGGGCTCCCTCTCCCTGTCCTCTGGGACCCACAGCTGGGTGCTGGACGTGGGGCAGAGCGCTGCCTTCAAGGTGGGCGTGTGCTACGCCAGCGTGGAGCGCAAGGGCTCCGGGAAGGAGGCTCGCCTGGGCTACAACGCCCAGTCCTGGGTCCTGTCTCACTACGACGGAGACTTTTCCTTCTGCCACGCGGGGAAGAGCACCGCCCTGCTGGTGGCACGCAGGCCCAGCACCATCGGCCTGCTGCTGGACTGGCCCAGCCAGACGCTGATGTTCTACGACCCAGAATCCTTTGCGGTTTTGCACTCTGTCAGACACACGTTCAGCGCGCCTCTCCTGCCCGCCTGCGCTGTGGCCGACCGCAGCATCACCATCCTGCACTGAGTGCGCGCCAGCAACGCTGCCACCTGCTGGTCACTACTGGTCACTGAGTGCATACCAGCAATGCTGCTACCTGCTGGTCACTACTGGTTTGGAAGGAAAATAACTGGGTTTCTGATTGTTAAAATAGAATGAAGTTAAATACACTTGACTTACTTGTTGTTGAAAACGCTTGTTGTTGTAAAAGCTTCTTTTAATACATTTTGTCATCTGGTTTTCACTGAATGCAATCTGAAATCCATAGTGATGGAATTAGTCTAATATTTTATTTATCATAGGACCTTAATCTGAAATAATGAAATTTTTCAAGATTTTCTGTATGTCTGTTGATCAAATTTTACAGTAGTCCTCTGTAGCTCTGTCCATAAATATATTTGGCAAAATATTGTATATTTACAATTATATATTTCCTGTAATTTATATACTTTGTATTTTTATAATCTGTAAATCAATATTTTACTACATGTTTTTTTTTTCATGTCTGAAACTTTTGAAAGCTAAATATTTAACTGGTTGATCCAGTGAAACAGTATAATGTGTTTCAGACAGTAGATCCCATTTAGTGTATTGCTATGGACATCATAGAATGTTTTCCCATTTGGATATTAAATCAATATCATTTCAGTCAACACAAGTGGCATGGTGTGGAAAATAAGTTTATTTTATAAATACACACGGAAACGGTTTATACATTTTCACACAAAATAGCGTACTCTCGTTGGCTATTGAAGGCTATGGACAGGACATGGAAGCTCCTATTGGGTCAAATAAGGCCTCAATTAAAAGGTCAGAATGTTAAAGTTTATAACGGCTGAACAGGGCCGGCGCAAGCACCTTCGTCGCCCTAGGCAATTTGTTTCAACAGCACCCCCCTAGGAAACTAGGATCAGATGACTGATGATGAGCCTGAGACAAGCGGGACCACATGATGGCGCCGAAGAGCTAGCCTTGCGCATTAACCTGAGAAAGGGGAAAAGTGACTGAAAGTTTTACACCCCCCTGCTGTACCTGATGCGTCATAGTCACTGTACAGTGGCAGTTAGGCCTACTACCTAGTACCTACAATCGAGGAAGGAAGGACGAGATTAAAGTAAACTGTCGTTCTCAAAATATTTTCTAGTTAGGCGCTAGTGAAAACCCCCCAACTCAGAATCATTTTCGGTATGCGTTGGTGGTAGAGGTGAGCAGCTACCTTTGTGGTGGGCACCCGGGTTTGATTCCTGGCTAACGTTAACATTATTATACAAAAAGTATGCTACACTTAAATAATCCGCTGAAGTTATTGTTTTTCCTTGGGTTGTTTAGAAAGGCGATCCACTAGCAAGCTAAATAGGCAAACAACAGTTTTCCTATCGGAATAAAAAATTACTAGACTATTACCATTGCTTATTTTTTTGCGTAGTTAATGTTCGTTTTTATTTGTATAACTATACAGTTTAGTAACTGTTTAGAAGAGTAGGAAAATGTTCCTGGAAAATGATGTAATTAAAGGGACAGTTCAACATTCACTTATTTCTTCATCATCCAAGTCCAAAGACAGTACCTAAAGACAAAAGTATAGTATAACATGCCATCAAATATTAGATTAGATTATGCCAGTATGGTAGGGGTTGATTAAAATCTGGAGACATTCACAGAACAATCTAGAAAGGAAGAAGGAAGTTAAGGAATTACATTTCCTGTAATGACAGACAAAAATGTATGTGTATTCAGCTAGGAATGTTGTCTCAGCCTAATTGAGTGAAACATTAATACAAGACAAGTAACTTATCAAGCATTTATTATTCAAAACACAGTGCCGTTTCTCACAGTTAACATACACAAATCAGGAAATCACCAAATGAAGCACAAAATAAATATTTGTTACCACTAGAATACAAGCTGTGAAGCAGATCTTCCATGTCCAGACAGTATCAGGCAGCCAGTCATTCAGGAGAGACATGATGACTAAACGCCCAGGGATGCTCAGCTGCTGTAACCAGCAGCAAGGCTGCTGAGAGTCATCATCCACTCACCTGGGGGGCTGATCTAGTAACCCTGGAAAGCACCAGGGCTTTCAACACCCCCACAAGGCACCAAGCCATGCGGAACCTCCAGAGTTAGTCAGCTAGATCAAAAACATGGGCTGTTGAAATCAGAGAGACTTGTGGGAAGGTAACCACATCACTTATCCCTCCTTCCCCCTGCATTCATCACATTACCCTGTGGTTAGTAATGGAGCTCATGTGCTTCAGCGATGCTGCCAATGCAGACAATACCTTTCTTTCATTCTTCTGAGACGGCTTAGGGTTTTGTTCCCTGAAGGAGGGTTATGTGTCCGACACAAAACACACTTCCCATGTTGGCGCAGGTGTGTCTGCTGGCAGATGGCGCTGACAGTTAGTCAGTTAGCCACACAGCTGCTACATCATCCAGCGGTTAGCATGGCCGCTATATGGTCCAGTGGTTAGCACAGCCGCTACATGATGCAGCTGTTAGCGGTTAGCTCGGCTGCTACGCGGTCGGGCGGCGCTAACGGCGAGCGGCGGGGGCTCGATGTTCATCTGGTGCCGCAGCTCGTCCACGCTCTGGTCCCAGCGCCGCTCGTAGAACACGCTGAGAACGCAGCGCGACCGCCGGCCGTTCCTCAGCGCCCACGGGCCCAGAGACGACACCAGCGGGCCCAAGCGGCTGGGGATCAAGCAGAGCACACGCACGTTATGACATCACGTTATCCAGCACACGCACGTTATGACATCACGTTATCCAGCACACGCACGTTATGACATCACGTTATCCAGCACACGCACGTTATGACATCACGTTATCCAGCACACGCACGTTATGACATCACGTTATCCAGCACACGCACGTTATGACATCACGTTATCCAGCACACGCACGTTATGACATCACGTTATCCAGCACACGCACGTTATGACATCACGTTATCCAGCACACGCACGTTATGACATCACGTTATCCAGCACACGCACGTTATGACATCACGTTATCCAGCACACGCACGTTATGACATCACGTTATCCAGCACACGCACGTTATGACATCACGTTATCCAGCACACGCACGTTATGACATCACGTTATCCAGCACACGCACGTTATGACATCACGTTATCCAGCACACGCACGTTATGACATCACGTTATCCAGCACACGCACGTTATGACATCACGTTATCCAGCACACGCACGTTATGACATCACGTTATCCAGCACACGCACGTTATGACATCACGTTATCCAGCACACGCACGTTATGACATCACGTTATCCAGCACACGCACGTTATGACATCACGTTATCCAGCACACGCACGTTATGACATCACGTTATCCAGCACACGCACGTTATGACATCACGTTATCCAGCACACGCACGTTATGACATCACGTTATCCAGCACACGCACGTTATGACATCACGTTATCCAGCACACGCACGTTAGGACAAACAAGGATGTACTGTATTCATTTGGGGAATGTCCAAGTCATATGCAGTCACCATGCCACGGGATATGAAGACTATCAGTCCTATCATTGTCATGGGTTTTCCCAGTCATAAGATACTTTGACACATTAGACATCTGTTGCTGTCCCAGATAACACAATGCTACTTCCTGTGTGTAGAGGATGTAAATAAGGTAATGTAAGGAAGTTTTAAGTAGAACAGTATGTTACACTGTACAGGAGAACCATTACAATCAGGAAGCAAACTGTATAGCTATATAAAGTTACTGCAAAATGCTGTTATTCAAAATAAAAATATGATGTGAGAGTGTTTGTGTGAGTGTGTACGTGTGTTTGAGAGAGTGCGAGAGTGTGTTTGTGAGAGTGTGTACATGTGTGAGTGATTGTGTGTGTGTGTGTGTGTGAGAGGGCAGCACCTTGCGGAGAGACGCAGGGGCCCCAGGGTGGCCCCCAGGAGACACATGGGCAGACCGGTCTGAGCCGCCTCAAACCACTTCACAGCCACCTCCCCTGCAGGAGACAGGTGCTTTTACTCAAAACTGAAACGTTCCAGAAAGCACCGAGAATCATTTCTGTCAGACAGTCTACTATGTAATTCCACAAGGAGTTACAAAACGCCTCAAATGATTGAGTCAGTCTGTCATTACATTTCGTATTCGGTAAATCGATGTTGAAAGTGAAAAGAAAGGTTGTGAGCGGTGCCGTACTGACCCAGCATGTTTGTGGGCATGCCCAGTAGAGTGTGCAGCAGGTCATGCACCTCCCGGTACCTCTGCATCACATAGGCCAACTCCTCGTCATCCACAAACCTCACATCTGCCCTGGAGTCAGGGGTCACTCTCTGACAGGGACACAGACAGGTACAGAGAGACAGACAGATACAGAGAGAGACATATACAGAGAGAGACAGATACAGAGACAGACAGATACAGAGAGCAACAAAGAGAAAGGTTCTGTTTAATCTGAACATTCATGGGGAAGAAGTTTTGAACTGAACTGAGAGTAGTTAAAAAACAAAACTATACAAGTTTTGTAGAAGGTATAAGAGTGTTGTGCCGTCCTCCGCAGACTCACATTGTCCTCCAGGAAGCGGAGGTACTCTCGTCCAAACGAGCCCTCGGGGAGAGACGCCATGCTGGCCAGGTCTAACGTTGACAGGCGGATCCTCGGTCGTTCTCTGGGGGACAACAGATTAAACCAGATGACCTTGTTTGGATCGGAGACAGACATGGAAGCATTTTACGCGTCTGTGTCAGAGTGTAGTTGTACTACTTGATTAGAATCCTATATTGTTATATTTACGTTTTATTCATTTAGCGTTTACAGAAAGTACAGCAGAAGATCACGGATCAGAAGAGCAGAGTTCTACAGTAGTCAGTCAACAGTCTGTATTTACCAACCACATCACAAAGTAAGCACATCTCAGATACCAAGAACTGTATCCTAAATGTGGTTTTCCAAGTATCCCTGACCCTAACCCTGAAGCCCAGAAGGACAGCTGTGGATGCAACTTTAATTCAAAGGGACAGAGCAGGACATGATTTGATTCCCCTTCATCAAACCCTAACCTCTGGCTATAAACAGACTTCAGAGACATCAAAGCTGCCGGCTGTTAGTGATGTTCCTCTCTCTCTCCAGATGACTGACAGAGGAGCAGAACCTCCAGAACCGGGACTGAAGTCACTGGTGGAGACCCTCCCCCCTCCTCCCCTACACGTGAGGACGTGAGGTGTGGTCCCTACGTGAGGATGGTGCAGCCCTCTGGATCTCCTCTCATCCTGTCCCTCAGTCTCAGGAGGGCCAGGTGACCGGTCGTCTCCCCCAGGACAGCCACCATGTCTGCAGAACACACACCCACACCCACACCCACACCCACACCCACACCCCCACACCCACACCCACACACACCCACACACACACACCCACACACACACACCCCCACACACACACACACACACACACACACCACCCCCACACCCCCACACACACACACACACACACCTTTGATTAATCAAACGTGACAGCGTCACCTGGACAATAAAACAATTCAGACGAGGAGGACAAGTGTTGACTATAGAATTCAAATAAATGAAGGTGAAACTGAGTAAAAAATTGTTTCACAACCCTTTCTATTTAGGATATTGACTTGAGCATTGAGCCTAGAGCTATGATTAGACTTGATAGACAAGGAAACCTCCCCATCCTAGAAATATGCAAATACAAATGACTTTCAATTCGCAAGAAATGAAAGAGAGATACGTCAACTGAAAACTTGTTATCACAGTACGAAAGTGTTACGGTTAGAGTTTCAGGGTAAATGATAAAGAGCCTGACGTTCAAATAAAAGGTTTGCAAAAAGTACAGCGTCAGTTATAAAGTTGTCTACAAAATGTTGGGTTACTTTGGGCCCAAGTTTGGAAAGCACAGTCATACTTTATTTGAACGGATTATAAGCACTGTTGTCACTGAGAACCTTCATATCACTATTGTTGAGCTCTTATAGTGTAAAATATTATACTAATAAGAGAATATTCACTCAGTTTAAACAACACAATCATGGCTGCAGCTGTATCGTTTACCCCATAGACATCTGAATTCAAATACTGGGTCATATTGAAATATGTACATATGGCCATATTTAAATATATTCCGTTGACTGATGATATCGTGGCTGGGGGCGGAACATTGGGAGGTTGGTAACCACATCTCAGCTCAAGAAACCCCCTTAAATACTAACCTATACCTCGTCTATGGGTCTCATGTCGTACCGTGTCTGTATGGGTCTCTCAGAGCTGCCACGCCGGAGCCCACTGCCAGCATGGCCTTCTGGACCGGGTTAGTAGGGATGTGGCCCGGGTAGAGCCTGTCATAGTGCTGGTCTGAAGAGTCCAGACCGCTATGCTGCTGACGAACACATATAGCTACGGAGACGAAATGAAATAAACGGCTTTAAACAACTGTACACAAAACAGCAATACTATAATTATTATACTTGAACGTCTAGAACACATTGCAGGATAAACTCGGAATATATTGCTGGTGTTTGCAGGCGTGTTTTGCCTTGGCTCGGTAGCTAGTAGTAGGCTATACCGGGCGACAGTTCAATGTATCTTATCTAGCGTTATTTACTCTGAGGTTTAAACATTGCTAGCATAACTAGACACGCCAGGGCATGAGTGTTCAAATGTATTATGTGTGATACATCTTCGTTTTGCATGTTATGAAACTATACTTGGGAAGTTACGGGCTAGCCAGCCTAACTTGTTTTGGTACCAGCTCTAGCCAACTTTCAATGCAACGATGCCAGCAGCTAAAGCTATCCTATCTGTACTCTAGCCTAGCCAAGTACCGACCTTGGCGACAAACGAGGACATATATGCTCAAATACTAGGTTGTCCGATAAATCGACAGCTGATTTAAATTAATCTAAATTAAATCATACCTTTGAAAACGTATTTGACTTGAATGTCCCATTGGGATGTTCGAACGTATAAACGCAACATTATTGCACAAGCTGATACAGTGGCTACTGTAGCTACTTGATTCGAACTATCTCAGTACAGTTAACAACACATAGCCTAGCAATATGTCGTTGTCTCTCTTGAGACGAATGACAAATCGTTTACGAACTCCACATACATATTTCAAAGTTCGATATATTTCACACAATTATTGTATCCTTTAAAAGTGAAAAAGAAACCTCTGATCTACAGCCATACATTAACCTCTACGTCTTTAACATATAAACTATACAAGTGAAGTCCACGCCTATTATAGATATATAGCCTTTGCTAAAGTGTGTAGGAGTGTCTTCTACGCCTAACCCTTGAATCTGATTGGTAGGTTCATGCATTTTGGGCTACGAACAAAAGTTCTACTCGAACGATGTAACCGAAAATTGTACATTTCTCGGTGAGTAGAACTTAACTTTCATACTTTTGATGGTAGATGGCAGCGTTTTGTGCGGAGGGAATGCACTGCTTGTTAGCCAGTTCGTATGTAGCTTGCCTGCTTGGTTGCGTATTGTACGAACGTTTACGAGGCAATGGCTGCTTTCGCCTTGAGCAGGAAGAGATCAGTGTAGTAGGAGAGGGGAGACATTTTACTGTTGAGAAACAACAACCTTTACCCTGAAAGGGTTTAGTTTTGTATGCCTATGTGGCCTACCCATGTATGTGTCTTAACTTGCATAGCCTGTGCCTTCAACGTTTACTGCAACTGGAGAACCAGTTCAACCAATTTAGACACTTTCTGGGGGATATTTCCGTCAATAGTCTTGCATTGTATGTAATTGTGCTTTTCTTATGTAAATGATTATATATATATATGGCCTATATCAAAGTATTTAATGACTGTACACAAACTATTTGGGGCTCAGTATGAGCTAAAAAAAGCTCTCTCTTTTCTAAATGAATACACGTAAATATTTGAGGAAAAAAGACCTAAGGCCTTACAAATGTACACTTAAATCTGATTATAGTTTGAAACCATTAATAATATATTTTCTAGAAGTAGGACCATCCACAAAAAAATAAATAAAACCCAGACATTGGCTATAAAATACACAACCAAGTGGTCTTTACCCATCCTTGGCACAAAAAAATGTCAACAGCAGCACTTCTAAAATAGATTTGAACCCACAAATGTTTTGACTTATAGCTAGTTTGGGGGCAAGAAGACATTATTGGCAGCATTAGTGGGAGTAGCAACAAGAACTCCACATAACAGTGAAGTAACAGAGGGTCTTCTGATGTACAGTGTATTTGTGAATATGTAGGTATGTATCTAGTTAATGGCACTTATTTGTGAAAAATGGTTCAAAAGCTTCTTTTAGTTATAAACTTCCTCCTGTTGGGGATGAAACCTGATGACTTGGCAGAGCTGGTGTCTAGCTAGTTCTTCAGTTCTGGGTCAAGGACCAAACGAAACACTGGAACCCTTTTAAAACACCATCTATTTCAGATCCCCAAAAGTGAAGTGAATGTGAACACATTTGCTGAGTGTTTCGACTGAGTGATAATATATCCAGCTCAGCAAGTTGCCTCCTGCTGAGTTGAGCGACTGACTGAAAGAACCTTTTGATTCATCCTTTTTACGCTTACGACTGGATCTACGAAGGAACCTTGTGGAGTTGTGATGGTCAGCTGTCCTCTCTGACCACTCCTCCAGGGGCCTCTGATGGTCCTTGCACCTTGTGGACAGCGTGCTTAGCGAGTGTAGCAACATCTCAGCTTGCTTCACATTTCAGATTGAAATTGCATAACATCCAGACTTGCAGAAGAATTTCGAAAAGTTCCAAAGTATATTTTGCTGATTGGTGTTTCCAGGGTGCTTTTTGAGGTTCTGAGGCGTCAACACAAGGAGAGAGACGCCTCAGAATATAACGTACGTTCAACGGCCTCTTTACAGAACCGCTCCTATTGAAGGGCCGCTGGGAATGACGGCAGCTTGTCTGTTTACGTGAAGACAGTCGAAGAGATCTCGCCAGAAGATATGATCGCCGCCTCAGTGCTGCCTTTTTGCAGGTACACGCGCAAATGTTTACGATGATCCACTCTTTCCTATGGGGTGGGTGGGTCGCTTTGAGAGGTCATCTGCATATTAGCGTAGAAACGAAGAAGCCGTCTCATGGCTCCACCTGGTGGCTGCATGGGGAACTGCACCAGAAAACACTTGAAGTTGTGGTTTTAGCTACCAAACAGAATCACAATTTTGACTGTATATTACCACAGGATAAATACTATTGATAAACTTGGACACTAAAAACCAGGGACACATGATGATGACTCTTAACAGCCTGCACCCTCGTGGAAGATCCCAATCCCAGCTCGCCTTCAGGTGGCGTTACGCTCGTTGGCATCGACGGAGAGACCTCCACACCCCAGAAGAGGCTGCTTTAACACGAAGAGAACCCAGGTCTTGTACTTCTGGGGTTCCTTTACTTGCGTGAAATCGTTCTGGCACCCCTAGTGGCCGGTTGAAATTCCGGAATATGATCCGAAAAGTGGTTTTGTAACATTACATTTTCATTTAGTCATTTAGCAGACGCTCACATCTAGAGCGACTTACAGTAAGTACAGGGACATTCCCCCCGAGGCAAAGTGCCTTGCCCATGGACTCAGTGTCATTTGGCATGGTGGGGAATCGATCCAGCAACCTTCTGATTACTAGCCCAACTCCCTCACCGCTCAGCCATCTGACTCCGTACATAACTCCCCCTGTGCAGTTCCTCGCTGCCCCCCACACTGGACCCTATGCAGTTTGCATACCGGTCCAATAGGTCTACAGACGATGCCATCGCTCTGACCATGCACACCGCTCTCTCCCACCTGGACAAGGGGAATACATATGTGAGGATGCTGTTCATTGACTACAGCTCTGCATTCAACACCATCATCCCCTCCAGACTGGTCTCCAAGCTTGTGGACCTGGGACTAAGCACCTCCCTCTGCAAGTGGATCTTCCACTTCCTGACGGGGAGGCCACAGGTGGTGAGAATCGGTGACCGCACTTCATCTGTACTGATCACCAACACAGGCACCCCCCAGGGCTGTGTGCTCAGCCCTCTCCTGTTCTCCTTGTTCACCCACGACTGTGCGGCTACGCACAGCTCCAACCTCCTCGTTAAGTTTGCTGACGACACAACCATCGTGGGCCTCATCTCTGACAGTGACGAGTCAGCCTACAGAGAGGAGGTTGACACCCTGACATCATGGTGTCAGGACAACAACCTCTCTCTTAACATCAGCAAGACCAAGGAGATGATTGTGGACTTTAGGAGGCGGCAGGAGGAGGAGCATGCACCCCTATTCATCAATGGATCGGAAGTGGAGAAGGTCAGCTGCTTCAAGTTCCTCGGGGTGAACATCAGCAATGACCTCACCTGGTCTGTTCACACGGACAAGGTGGTCAAAACGGCCCGAAAGCGCCTCTTCTTCCTGAGGAGACTGAAGAAGTTTGGTATGGACTCAGTCATCCTTACTAACTTTTACAGATGCACTATAGAAAGCATTCTGACTGGTTGTATCACAGTGTGGTATGGGAGCTGCACAGACCGGGACCGCAAGGCCCTACGAAGTGTGGTCCGTTCTGCTGAGTTCATCATCGGCAGGAAGCTCCCAGCCCTACAGGACACCTACCACACACGTTGCCTTAGGAAAGCCAGCAGGATTCTAAGAGACTGTTCCCACCCATCCTTCAGTCTCTTTACCCCGTTGCCTTCTGGCAGGCGTTACCGCAGCATCCGGTCGCGCACACGCAGACTGGACAACAGTTTCTACCCAAGGGTCATCAGGCTTCTCAATGGACACTGATATGGACATTTTTACTGCACACTAGTCACTTATACACTGTCACTTTCAGCTACTGGTTGCTCTTTCAGTAACATTGCACTACTGTACCTCGCCACCAGGCTCCTGTTTGGTCATTGACAAAGTCACTGATCTGTAAATTTGCACTACTGCACTGTACTCCATTTAGGTTAGATTAGTTTATAGGGTTGTAACAGGTTTTTTTTTTTTTTTTTTTTTTTTTTTTTTTTTTTTGTGTATTAGGGTTAGTATAGCGTACTATTTATTGTTATCTGTAATTTAGGAAGTTTTAGTGTTAGGGTTAGTATAGTCGTTTATTTATTGCTATCTGTATATTTAGGAAGTTCACTTATCTAAGCTCAACATAGATGTAAATTTGTTCTGTGTACTTATATGTTATGTTATGCCAAGTGCTTGCGTTGTCTTGTCTTAAGAATTTCAGTGCCCAGTCTAACCTTGTGTTGCTCTGTGCACCTGACAAATAAAAGACTTGAACTTGAACTTGAACCCTGGGGCTTCGTCTCTGAGGTGAGCAATGTGGGTAGCGTGCTTAAGGAGTGTAGCAATGTCCCAGCTTGCTGCACATTTCAGATGTTCAATTGAAATTGCATAACGTTCAGACTTACAGAAGAATTTCGAAACGTTACAAAATAGTTTTTGCTGATGGGTGTTTCCAGGGGGCGTTTTGAGGTTCTGAGGCGTCAACACAAGGAGAGAGACGCCTCAGTCAGGGGAGGAAATTCACATGTTCTTTAGGGGGCCATTTTTGATCCCCAGAAATTGGGGGCACTTTAGAAAAATTATGAAACAACATTCAACCTTTGTTCAAGATTTTAAATATACTTATTTAGGCTTACAGTATATGAGTAATTGTCATCAAATGGCAATAATACGATTCTTAAGCAGAACTCAAAAGATTTAAAGTGTTTTATTTGTTTGTTTTTTCACCAAAAAAAGAACATAAATCAGATCATCATAATACATTTTATTTGTATTTCTTTGTGGTCATTATTATATATGTTTTATCAGTCAACTGCAGTCTCAACTTTACCCAATAGAGGATTGGTTGTCAACCGCAAGATGGCAGTTACTTATGAGGATAAGGGGCCGTAAAATCAATCACTCACTGACTGCGCGCCTGCAAGCCTTTGTCAGAGCTAGCTAACGTTAGCTAACTAAAAATATTGATTACTAGTTATCACCGTAGGCAACGGCGTGTTGCTTGGTCGCTGGTGACGAAAGGCCACCATTTCTTAATGTTTTCGCTCCCCCAGAGTCACCAGAGTAATTAATCTATGCTGGATTGATAACGACTTTGGCAACTCATTGTCCACAAGTTCGACGCTTTGCAAAACATTCAAGTCTTTTTCTCGTCGTTGTCTCCCTCCACCCCAAGACAATCTAGCTTTCATTTTTTGATGGTTGCTGGGTGAGTGACTTTCATCTTTGGACCCTGAGATGGTGACGGAGACTGTGTTAGCTGAGCCTCACTTCTCCTCACGCGCGCAGTCACAGGGCTGATTAAGAAGCGCTCCATTTTTTTGGGAACGTTCGGTTTTTTAAGCACACGCAACATCAGTCAAGGCGAAAACAAAAACATTCTATGGCAACTGGACCGGGTCATAATATAGGCTACAATGTTTTTGACAAGTTAATTAAATTATCATTATTATTAGAGGAAATTATGGGGACATTTTTTGCCCCATTATATTTCTTAGGGGCAGTTTTGCCCTTTGCCCTCGTATTTCCAACGCTGCTCAGAATGTAACGTACGTTCAACGGCCTCTTTACAGAACCGCTCCTATCGAAGGGCCGCTGGGAATGACGGCAGCTTGTCTGTTTACGTGATGACAGTCGAAGAGATCTCGCCAGAAGATATGATCGCCGCCTCAGTGCTGCCTTTTTGCAGGTACACGCGCAAATGTTTACGATGATCCACTCTTTCCTATGGGGTGATTGGGTCGCTTTGAGAGGTCATCTGCATATTAGCGTAGAAACGAAGAAGCCGTCTCATGGCTCCACCTGGTGGCTGCATGGGGAACTGCACCAGAAAACACTTGAAGTTGTGGTTTTAGCTACCGGACAGAATCACAATTTTGACTGTATATTACCACAGGATAAATACTATTGATAAACTTGGACACTAAAAACCAGGGACACATGATGATGACTCTTAACAGCCTGCACCCTCGTGGAAGATCCCAATCCCAGCTCGCCTCCAGGTGGCGTTACGCTCGTTGGCATCGACGGAGAGACCTCCACACCCCAGAAGAGGCTGCTTTAACACGAAGAGAACCCAGGTCTTGTACTTCTGGGGTTCCTTTACTTGCGTGAAATCGTTCTGGCACCCCTAGTGGCCGGTTGAAATTCCGGAATATGATCCGAAAAGTGGTTTTGTAACATTACATTTTCATTTAGTCATTTAGCAGACGCTATTATCCAGAGCGACTTACAGTAAGTACAGGGACATTCCCCCCGAGGCAAAGTGCCTTGCCCATGGACTCAGCGTCATTTGGCATGGCGGGGAATTGATCCAGCAACCTTCTGATTACTAGCCCGACTCCCTCACCGCTCAGCCATCTGACTCCGTACATAACTCCCCCTGGGGCTTCGTCTCTGAGGTGAGCAATGTGGGTAGCGTGCTTAAGGAGTGTAGCAATGTCCCAGCTTGCTGCACATTTCAGATGTTCAATTGAAATTGCATAACGTTCAGACTTACAGAAGAATTTCGAAAAGTTCCAAAGTATATTTTGCTGATGGGTGTCTCAAGTCCAGGGGTGCTTTTTGAGGTTCTGAGGCGTCAACACAAGGAGAGAGACGCCTCAGAATGTAACGTACGTTCAACGGCCTCTTTACAGAACCGCTCCTATCGAAGGGCCGCTGGGAATGACGGCAGCTTGTCTGTTTACGTGACGACAGTCGAAGAGATCTCGCCAGAAGATATGATCGCCGCCTCAGTGCTGCCTTTTTGCAGGTACACGCGCAAATGTTTACGATGATCCACTCTTTCCTATGGGGTGATTGGGTCGCTTTGAGAGGTCATCTGCATATTAGCGTAGAAACGAAGAAGCCGTCTCATGGCTCCACCTGGTGGCTGCATGGGGAACTGCACCAGAAAACAATTGAAGTTTACACTTAGTAATTTAGTAGACACTCTTATCCAGAGCGACTTACATTAAGTACAGGGACATTCTCCCCAAGGCAAGTAGGGTGAAGTGCCTTGCCCAAGGACTCAACGTCTTTTTGCCAGCCTGGAATCGAACCGGCAACCTTCTGATTAATAGCCCAATACTCTAACCGCTCAGCCATCTGACCCCCGAAGTTGTGATTTTAGCAACCAGCAAGGTGAACTTTGTTTGTGCTTTTTTCACCTGAACAATACAGGCTCTTTTGGCATTCTGCCGTTTTTGGTTGCAGAGTCTGTTTGAAAACGGTTGAAAGACCATTGTTGCTTCCTGCATCAACAGGGGAGTTCCTGTATTTTTATGAAAGGTCGTTATGGAAGCAGGTCGCTATGGAAGCAGCTGCAATCACTCCGGATACAAATCATTTGTTTTGGCTTTCTGCAGCTTAACTATGTTTGTCTCTATGGGCATAGCTTCTGTTGATATATATAACTACATCCATGGAACCAGGCTGTGCCTTTCCCACAGTTCAAGGGGATGTATTCACCACCAACCTTCACGGCAGTCAGTGTCATGTTTACCATGTAAACACAACCATGTTTACTTTATAAACACAACCATGCCCTTCACCCTTGAGACACCTGCCTGTTAGCTGTTCTCTGAATCCTGGATCCTGGACCTTCAACAGGCCTAACTGACATGTCTAATCTTCATTCACCTGCGATGCGGAACCTCAGCAGGATGTGTGCCTCTCTCTCTCTCTATCTCTCTCTCTCCTCATCCTTGTATGGCTTCTTCTGAGGCCTGTTTGTGGGAATGTTTAATCTACAGTTCAGAACAGAATGTTCTCATATTCTTGGCACAGCCTCATGTCTTACGTAAGTGATCTGCTAGCACAAGGCCCAGGCTCAAGCGACTGTTGACTGAAAACCAATATTATTTGCGTTATGACTCTCGTGTTGAGGTTTGTGATCTAATGCTCGTCCAATCTTAACAAGTCTTAACGTCAGATGACCTGGTGTTAGTTTGAATGTTGTTTTTCCAGTGAAATGATATGCAAATATCACCTACCAGGGTTAGTCAAATCATATGCTAGGCTATAACAAATAATAAACATAAATTCTTTTGACTTCACAGTTGTGCTTGTGGGAGGGTCTTGTGCAGCTGTTGTTCATGCAGCTGTTCAACAGTGAGCTGTTCACATGCTGGCAGCTGCAGTAAGACGCCTGTATGCCTTTCCTTTCCCTGCAGGATTCATCCCCAGGTGTTGATGGAGAGGCATGGCTCGCGTCTCGCTGGACTCCACCCCCCGATCCCTCACTGGGATCCCCAGCAGCGTGCTCACGGTGCCCATGGAGAATAAGTACCAATGCCAGCAGTGTCTCCAGGTGCTCCGGAAGCCTGTCCAGGCGCAGTGCGGACATCGCTTCTGTGTCCACTGTTTTAAACTCCTCACCAGGTAGCCTGGAGCTCCACTGCTCCCTCCTCCTCCTCCTCCCTCTACTGGGCATGCTCACTTTCCTCCCTGGTCCTGCTGTAGCTAAGCAGCATCCCCCTGTGGTGTGCTGTGTTTGTGCTTGCTTGACTCCACTACCTCATCAGTATTCTCCCCGACGAGCTCATCTTGACTCAGCGGATGTTGCGGCCTGATGCAACTCGTCTGAACTGAGGATGATCCCTCTGGATGTCACCTGGAATCAATGCCTCCCTGTGGAAATACTGCTTCACTGGAACATCTGCTCTTTCTGACTCACAAGAGATATATCTATCACCATGGCTTCAACCCTCTAATCTGTCACCATGTCATGCTAAAATGTGTTGGTGCGTTCTTCACTAAGTTTAATGTTGTATACTCAATTAATGAATGAATTGGTGTGATTTAATTCCTTAATTTCACTTTGTGTCTTCTACTTAACTACTTAATTCTTTTTAACTTGATCTTCAAAGTATTTCTGAAAACTCAAACCCCTTCAGGGTAAGACCACCTAAGGAGCCTGTATCAAGGCTATCCTGTGTCTCAGACCATGATTACATAAAAGCTCTTTAAACATGAAGCTCTCCTTCAAGCGCTGTGGGGAAGTTCCGTTACAGTTCACAGTTCAGTACCCTGAGCCTTTGATGTCAGGAAAGGTATATCATAATCAAGTATGTTGCCCAACCTTTCCTTAGAACCCTATAGCTATTGGGAAACGTCTTGTGTAATTCTGGGCCATGCTGTTGCATTAAACTCTTATCTTGAGAAACAGCTTCATGCTAGTAAGAGACTCATGCTAGTAAGAGACTACTAAGGTTGTACCTGATGTTGGTTGTGGCTGTACTGCAGAGACCAGTTTAGCCAGCCGTGCAGCATTGAAGCTAGCCATGCAGCATTGAAGCTAGCCGTGCAGCATTGAGGCTAAAGCTTGTGCTTTATCAGCAATACTGTCTGCCCCTCTTGGACTCTGCTGCAGTGTTAGGGTTAACATTTGCTGGCTTCCTGCTGCGTTGCTGTCTGCTTGTGCACCATCATCCCTTTTCAAACCCTAGTGATTATGGTGCGCACACCCTGTTATGATTATAGGTACATCATTATAATGTTCAGTTGGAAAGTTTGTTTTGCACCCTTCCCAGTCTGGTACACAGCCTGTAACTTGTACATAAAGTTAAGCTCAGTGGTTGGAGCATTTGAGGGCAGATCAATATGTCGCCGGTTCAAATCCCCCCTCTGTGCGTCGCTTTGGATAAAAGCGTCTGCTAGATAAATACATGACTGATTTTATAATTGTTATAATTTCACTGTTACATTATTGACCTCTGTAGCTCGCCCCAGCCCCCTGGAGGTTGAGAGAGTGGGTGTAGATGAGCAGGTGAGGAGGGTGGTGTTGTGTAGGTGCCCGCCAGCCAGCCGCTGAGGGGGGGAGGGTACGTTCACTAACAGCCTCTCTCTCCCCAGTAACGGCCCCAAGCCGTGCCAGGCCTGCAGGCAGGAGGAGATCTACGAGGAGCCGCAGTCCATCCTGAACAGCAGCGAGGTGAGCCTGTCTTCACTGAGCCCAGAGACCGCAGGAAGGTCTGCATCTGGATAGTGACACATTAGCTGTTTGGATCATGTCTGCCAAAGTACTACATTGTCATTGTCTGCGGTTCTGTCGAGACATCACAGAAGTTCAGGTCTATGCAAGTCTTCCACCGGGTGTCTGGAAAGTGGCCCTGCCCAGGGTCATAATGGGGGTAGGGCCTCAAAGCTTAGAATGAAGCTTAGGGGAAGGGGGGGGGCAAGGGGGGGATGGCAATCTCTTCATGGTGCCCAAGAGTTTTTGTGCTGTCATCATAACATCCTGTTCCGTTTCCTCTGCCAGGCATTTGCGGACAACGCAGCAGGAAGGGAGATCGCCAGCCTTCCTGCCAAGTGTCTGAATGAGGAGTGCTCATGGTGTGGGACGGTCAAGGACTATGAGGTACGCAACGCTCTGGCTGTTCAGCTGTGAGGTACTCAACGCTCTGGCTGTTCAGCTGTGAGGTACACAACGCTCTGGCTGTTCAGCTGTGAGGTACACAACGCTCTGGCTGTTCAGCTGTGAGGTACACAACGCTCTGGCTGTTCAGCTGTGAGGTACACAACGCTCTGGCTGTTCAGCTGTGATTTTTATGTGTCTGTGTATTTATGCCCAAATCCTACCAAACTGACTCCAGGTGAGCACATACACACATGGACATGGGGCACGCACACACACACTGTGCGTGTGCACACGTGCCTAATGCTCTCAGTCTCCTGAGAAAATCTCCTGAAACTGTTTTTAATGCTGGCATACTAAACATTTGGTGTTACTTTTGTAGATATTACAATAGATTTGGCAATGAAAGCAATGCTGTTGGACTTTAAAAGCAGTGTATATGGTTTGGCAGGGGCATATTTTGAGTTCTGATATTGGGCTGGTTTTGATTGGCCTTTGGGCTGGTTTTGATTGGCCATTGGGCTGGTTTAGTCACACAGACCTTGCAACCCTGGCTGTGAGGTACACAACGCTCTGGCTTTTCAGCTGGGAGGTAGCAGCATGTCTACTGTGCAGTTTTGTGTGGTGTTGATTAAAGTGACTGTTGTCTAGTACTGAGCCCACACACAGACACACTATTTGAAAAAAAACACACCAATGGCATCAAAGCCCTCGAAAGGAAAGTTTGCAGGCTTTGATGCTCTGGATAAGAGCGTCTGCTAAATGACTAAATGTGATGCCATTGGTGTGGGTGTTTTTTTTTCAAATGCGAACTCGAGACTTGCAAGTCCCACTTCCTGTTTGCGGTTGGAAAGTCCCCAACACTCCGGGCCTGCTGGTTTCATTTTCTCCGTTTATCCTTCGGTATGTCAAATACGGGGAAACTGAGACACTAGTTTGTGTGCCAGTTAAAACAAGTTTTTGTGCCAGTTAAAACCATTTCAGGAATAAGCATAAAGAAAGAGGAAGATACAGGTATTAAAACATTAGAGTATTGTTAGTAGGATCCTGTTCCTTGTTATGTTAACCAGTGCGAAACGCCGTTGGTTTTGGTTAACTAAGCTTACAAATGTCAGGCAGTTCCCATTACGTCATGCAGGCACACCTTCTCTGTGGGAGGGTATGGCTTTCAAAGGTATCAAGAGGAAAGATTTAGTTAAATAAAAGATCCCCACCCCTGCATATTAAACATTGTTCTATTATTGTAGTGTGCGTGTGGTGCTGAATGGAAAACACCCTAGCTAACTAAAGCGTTGTGGGACTAATTCTGCTTTTTTATTTAGGTAAAATTAGTCAGTAAAATGAGTAACCAGAAAGTTAACTATTGACACAGTGAGGTTTTTGGCTTTTAAATAGCTTGCAGGCGGTGTGGGCTGGAGGAGAAGTAAAGTGTTGAATGGCTGTTTGTTAGCTTAGCCAGAGCAAAAATGTGTTGACTCACCAGCTGCATCCTGGCCTCTGTTCGACGGAGCTTCTTCCCTGAGTGTTTAAAGAAAGAGAGAGAGAGAGAGAGAGAGAGCGAGAGAGAGAGAACAGAGAAATCATCCCGAAGATGGTGACCCCACCCACCTGCCAAGACCCACCTTCCCCATCACCCTCCCCTAATCATTTATTTATATATTTAAGATGTTTACATGAGTGTCCCGTTGGCCAGTCTGTGTTCCTAATGAATATTCAAGACTTAATTTGAGTTCATCTGAGAGGGAGGCCTGAAAGGGCCTGCGATGATGGGGATTATAACTATATATTATTATTTTACAACCTAATTTGCAAAGTAATGTTTATTCAGCGTACTACTGTAGACGAGTATGAGATGAGCCTCACAGAACTGAATGCAGGGGAGTTAGAGGGAGCTCCTCCGAGAACATGTCTCACCTCCCTCCCCGCTACCCCCCCCCTCCACCCCTCCACACCCCCCACCCGCCAGGCCTGTGGGACGCTCTGATGAAGAGGTTCTCATAGTGAGTCAGTGTGGGTGCAGTTTGACGCCTCAGTCTTCAATAAGTTTATAGATGTGGATGAAGAGGTCACTGGTGGTTCAACACCCCCACCACGCCTGTGTGGGTGGAGGGGAGGGGCTAACTGCCATGTGGTTCACATGTGACTAGCTGGCCTTCATGGAGCAGTGAGTTCTGAAGGTTGTGCTAAGAGGGTTTTTTTTGTTATCTGTGAAGTACACCGTGTTCCAGTCCATAAAAGCACAGGAAATACCTGCTAGGCCTGTTGTGTTTACCCTTTCCTTACCTGCATGCATGATGTTGATGGTCTGGTTGACAAGGAAAGTAACATCATGCACAGTGTGACAGTGTCATTCAAAGACCGTGCACTTATTGAGGTCATCAATTTTATGTTGTTTTATGACCTTTTTGTCGATATTTTCCACGCTGTCGAAGTATTTTCGTTTCATATGCTTCATGAAAGCATGTTTGCTTTTTCTTGTGTCGAGGCTTTGTCTAAAACTAACATGCCCGACCTACAATGTGTCAACAGTGACGTCAATTGGACAAGAGGGCGACACAAAGTATGTCCAAAAAATGACAGCAATGTTTTTGTTCACAGGCCCATCATGAGAACGAGTGTGAGTTTGACCGCGTGGTGTGTGACGCCTGCCACAGCACCGTCCAGAGGAGGGACAAGGAGAGGCACAGCGAGAGGGAATGTGAAGCGAGAACTCTCAACTGCAAGTTCTGCAAAGTTACATTCCCTTTTAAGGAGATCAAGGTCAGAGTGCTTCTCTAGAAACTTCCAGAACTAGATCTGATTTTTTGTGGCTAAATCTAGCGACATCAGTTGCTAGCTCTGGTCGTTATCCGGGGCGGGAGCGCCTATTTCGTCTGCAAGGTTGCAAGGCCCTGGTTAGCATATCGCAGACGTTCCTATTGATTGTCTGAAGTATGGTTTCGCTTTAGTGGCTAAACTTATTGGGGAAAGCAAATGTCCAATCATTTAAATGTATTTTAAAGTTGTTTCTTTGTGTAAAGATGTTTCATCCAACGATATTTCATCCAACGATATTAGACAACGATATCTAAACAACGATAGTTGTTTAGATGCATAGGCCTATATCCTCTTTCACTCGGCCGTTCCTGATTAGACGAACCTTGGCACAAATGCCAACTGTCTGTCTGCAGGTTATTGACGCTTTGAAAGAAGGATTTATGAGAGCAGAAGAGCCAAGATGATAAGGGTAATGCATACGCAATAAGCCGATCAATGCCCCTTTAGACGATGGCGCCTCAGAAAAAAGAAAAAAAAAAAGTGATTCCGGCTAACTTTCGTCAGATTTCTATTATCTGAAAGCAGGAAATGGTCCATAATGTAGCCTATGACCTATCCCTCCTGGAAGGGCTGTGTGGTGTGTTTTCACATGTGGGTGGGACAGCTTTAATAAGCATTTTCTCCTGTCTCCTGGTTTCCCCAAACTAAACTGACTCGTTTTTTTTATTTAGGCCCACGATGAGATCTGCATTAAGTTTCCAATACAGTGCAAAGACTGCGGGAAGAAGAAGATCCCTCGAGAAAAGGTTTGTGCTGGTTAGAGTGAGACAGTTACTGCTGGTTAGGGTTAGACAGTTACTGCTGGTTAGGGTTAGACAGTTACTGCTGGTTAGGGTTAGACAGTTACTGCTGGTTAGGGTTAGACAGTTACTGCTGGTTAGGGTTAGATAGTTACTGCTGGTTAGGGTTAGACAGTTACTGCTGGTTAGGGTTAGACAGTTACTGCTGGTTAGGGTTAGACAGTTACTGCTGGTTAGGGTTAGACAGTTACTGCTGGTTAGGGTTAGACAGTTACTGCTGGCTTGATCACTGCAGCTCTTTGTCCTTCCTGTCAAGGTCCAATTTGTGTAATGTACCATAGTTGATCTTATCAGCCAGCCAACTGGCGCCCGAGTGTTTCCACTTTATACGAGGCTAAACGTTATCTTGCGGGTGGGTGGGGGTTTTCCGGCGCACTATTTCAGCACTCTCGTTTCCACGTGGTATTTTTTGTATAATAGAGCTAGTTTTAATAGATGGTTACACATTCAAGCAGATTTACTGCTTTGAGTGGATTATCTTCTTTCACTTTTGAGATGAGGGTGTTTATGAGACACTTCTTAACTGTCCCAGCCTTTTACTTTCTCTTCCCTGACCCCTGTAGATGAGTGACCATGCCAGGAACTGTGCCAAGTCTAAGAGCGGATGTCCTTTCAGTGAGGTTGGCTGCAAGACAGTGGTGGGTACTTTACTGAACTATCCCAGGCATGGTGCATTAGGAGCAGGGCGTAGTTTTGTTTTCACATGTCTCACCCATGTTTAATTAAATCTACGCCCTTGATTAGTGGAAAGCCTTGCAGTCATCACAAGGGTGTGTGTGTGTGTGTGTTTGTGTGTGTGTGTGTGCGTGTTTGGTGTTTAAAAGCACTTTGTCATGACCCTCTTGGGAGTCCCTATATTTTAATACAATTTGTATACCATAATGTTTCTTATTTGGATGTTTGATGAACTTGATAACCAATGAAGAAACCTTGATGCACAGCAAGAAACAGGACAGAGCTGAAACCTGATAAGAAGCTGTCATGTTCCTCTAGGCCTGGAAGATAACACTACCAACTTTTATCTGTGTTATTTAGTCTACAGTGACACCACATAATCATACCCTGAGTAATGTTTCAACAATAACTCATCTGTGTCACAGTCTTGTGATGAACAGTCTGATGTCTGGTCTATAGTTAGACATAATAGCAACGTAGCAACAAAGCTGAATAAAGACATCAGCCATGTGCCCTGGCCACAAGTTTCCAAAATATAATAATAATAATAATGGTCTCCATGTAGTGGATGAAGCCATCTCCAAATAGACATCTAGTGGTGATGCAGTGTAATGAACACAAATGTGACCTTGATCCTCTCTCCCCTCCCTCTCTCTTTCCCTCTCTCTCCCCTCCCTCTCTCTCTCCCTCTCTCTCCCCTCCCTCTCTCCCCCCTCCCCCCAGATGGAGAACGGGAAGACCCTGGGTGACCACGAGCAGGGCAGTGTGATGGAGCACCTGCGTCTGCTGCTGGCCATGGTGCTGTCTCTGCTGCGGCCGCGTGCTGAGGCCCCGGGGCCGGGAGAGTGGCAGGAGGACTCCGGGCTGGGCCTGTACCGGGCCCCCGAGGAGGGAGGCTCGGCTGGGGCCGGGGCTGGGGCCGGGGCCGGGGCCTCTGTCAGCCTGGAGACCAAGGTGGGTCACTGCTGCTCTTTAGAATGCTTTAAAAGTTTTCATAATTATATTAATCATGGTGAAAGTAAGTTGGAGTTGAGAAAATACACAGAACTGACATGACAGGTTGTCCTGAAGGCCCAGGCAGTTGTTGTGTTGTGGGCCCTCTCCTTTTTATGATTTCAAAACATAATATTTGTTGGCATTTTTCGTGCTGTTTTGGACAGTTTTAAGTGTGACAGAAAATGCAGGCAGGGGAAGAGAAGGGAACACATGCAGAAAAGGAGCCCTGAGGCTGGATTCGAACCTGGGATTCTGTTAACTTGTAGTCAGATGCTGTAACCCCTGAGCTGTGCTGTGTTTGTGTAGGTGGTGGCGCTGGAGAACATAGTGACGGTGCTGAACAGGGAGGTGGAGAGAAGCGCCCTGTCCCTGGAGGCTGCCTCACGTCAGCACCGCCTCGACCAGGACAAGATCGAGGCCCTGAGCGGCAAGGTAACCACCCCTTGCTTCCTTCCCTGGCCTCCCCCCCTGGCCTCCCCCCCCCCCCCCCCCTGGCCTCCCCCCCCCCTGGCCTCCTCCCCCCTTGCTTCCCTCCCTGGCCTCCCCCCCTGGCCTTCCCCCCCCCCCCCCCTGGCCTCCCCCCCTGGCCTCCCCCCCTGGCCTCCTCCCCCCTTGCTTCCCTCCCTGGCCTCCCCCCCTGGCCTCCCCCCCCCCCCCCCCCCCCCCCCCTGGCCTCCCTCCCTGGCCTCCCCCCATGGCCTCCTCCCCCCTTGCTTCCCTCCCTGGCCTCTTCCCCTCCCTGGCCTCCTCCCCATGGCCTCCTCCCCCCTTGCTTCCCCCCCTGGCCTCTTCCCCCCCTGGCCTCCTCCCCCCTTGCTTCCCTCCCTGGCCTCTTCCCCCCCCTGGCCTCCTCCCCATGGCCTCCTCCCCCCTTGCTTCCCCCCATGGCCTCCTCCCCCCTTGCTTCCCTCCCTGGCCCCTTCCCCTCCCTGGCCTCCTCCCCACCTGGCGTCCTTTAAGTAACTGAGGTTATATCCGTTACAATAAAATGTTCTTAATAATCAGTGGAGGGGCAGATTAGCGGTCAAAGTATGATGAGGGGGGGGGGGGGGTCCCAGTGCTGTATGATGAGGGGGGGGGGGGGGGATCCCAGTGCTGTATGATGAGGGGGGGGGGGGGGGGGGGTCCCAGTGCTGTATGATGAGGGGGGGGGGGGGGGGGGGGGGGGTCCCAGTGCTGTATGATGACAGCTGCCCCCCAGTCTGGGTCAGACTCCCAGTCCAGAGGATGTACGTCCTGTTAGTATAGATCCACAGGAAGCTCTCCCTGCTCCAGTAATGACAAACAAAATCCTTCTGATTGTTCTCTGAGTTGAATCAGTGGGTTTAAAAAAGACTGCTGGGAAACTCCCATCTGGAGGCTTTACTGACGCCCTGTTATTGAGGCGTCCACAGTGACACTGTAAACACTGAGACATTAGCGAGCCAGGTGTGTGACCAGGTGTGTGACCAGGTGTGGTGACTAGGTGTTTGTTCCTCCAGGTGCACCAGCTGGAGAGGACCCTGAACACCAGAGAGCTGCAGCTGGCCGACAGCGAGCGCATCCTGCGAGAGCTGCAACACTGCACCTACGACGGCGTGTTCGTCTGGAAGATCTCCGACTTCGCCAAGCGCAGGCAGGACGCCACGGCTGGGAGGATGCCCGCCATGTTCTCTCCAGGTGAGAGCAGGTCACTCTGCCCGCCATGTTCTCTCCAGGTGAGAGCAGGTCACTCTGCTGTCATGTTCTCTCCAGGTGAGAGCAGGTCACTCTGCTGTCATGTTCTCTCCAGGTGAGAGCAGGTCACTCTGCTGTCATGTTCTCTCCAGGTGAGAGCAGGTCACTCTGCTGTCATGTTCTCTCCAGGTGAGAGCAGGTCACTCTGCTGTCATGTTCTCTCCAGGTGAGAGCAGGTCACTCTGCTGTCATGTTCTCTCCAGGTGAGAGCAGGTCACTCTGCTGTCATGTTCTCTCCAGGTGAGAGCAGGTCACTCTGCCCGCCATGTTCTCTCCAGGTGAGAGCAGGTCACTCTGCTGTCATGTTCTCTCCAGGTGAGAGCAGGTCACTCTGCTGTCATGTTCTCTCCAGGTGAGAGCAGGTCACTCTGCTGTCATGTTCTCTCCAGGTGAGAGCAGGTCACTCTGCCCGCCATGTTCTCTCCAGGTGAGAGCAGGTCATGTTCTCTCTGCCCGCCATGTTCTCTCCAGGTGAGAGCAGGTCACTCTGCTGTCATGTTCTCTCCAGGTGAGAGCAGGTCACTCTGCTGTCATGTTCTCTCCAGGTGAGAGCAGGTCACTCTGCTGTCATGTTCTCTCCAGGTGAGAGCAGGTCACTCTGCTGTCATGTTCTCTCCAGGTGAGAGCAGGTCACTCTGCTGTCATGTTCTCTCCAGGTGAGAGCAGGTCACTCTGCTGTCATGTTCTCTCTCCAGGTGAGAGAGCAGGTCACTCTGCTGTCATGTTCTCTCCAGGTGAGAGCAGGTCACTCTGCTGTCATGTTCTCTCCAGGTGAGAGCAGGTCACTCTGCTGTCATGTTCTCTCCAGGTGAGAGCAGGTCACTCTGCTGTCATGTTCTCTCCAGGTGAGAGCAGGTCACTCTGCTGCCATGTTCTCTCCAGGTGAGAGCAGGTCACTCTGCTGCCATGTTCTCTCCAGGTGAGAGCAGGTCACTCTGCTGTCATGTTCTCTCCAGGTGAGAGCAGGTCACTCTGCTGTCATGTTCTCTCCAGGTGAGAGCAGGTCACTCTGCTGTCATGTTCTCTCCAGGTGAGAGCAGGTCACTCTGCTGTCATGTTCTCTCCAGGTGAGAGCAGGTCACTCTGCTGTCATGTTCTCTCCAGGTGAGAGCAGGTCACTCTGCTGTCATGTTCTCTCCAGGTGAGAGCAGGTCACTCTGCTGTCATGTTCTCTCCAGGTGAGAGCAGGTCACTCTGCTGTCATGTTCTCTCCAGGTGAGAGCAGGTCACTCTGCTGTCATGTTCTCTCCAGGTGAGAGCAGGTCACTCTGCTGTCATGTTCTCTCCAGGTGAGAGCAGGTCACTCTGCTGTCATGTTCTCTCCAGGTGAGAGCAGGTCACTCTGCTGTCATGTTCTCTCCAGGTGAGAGCAGGTCACTCTGCTGTCATGTTCTCAAAGGCCCTCCTGTGACAGTGAACTGACCTAGTTCAACAGGTGTCCACATCCTGGAGTTTGAACTTTTTGAATTTTGATGCAGACATGATCCCTGAGAACTCTGTAGGTTAAATGTGACACATGGCCTCTACAAGTCTTCAGTTTGACTCACCATGTTTCCTTATATGTCTGACTTGATTGATCTCCCTCACCCCTCTCCTTCCCTCCCCTCTCCTTCCCTCCCCTCTCCTCCTCGCTCCTCCTGTGCAGCTTTCTACTCCAGTAAATATGGGTACAAGATGTGTCTGAGGCTGTACCTGAATGGAGACGGGACAGGCCGAGGTACTCACCTCTCTCTCTTCTTCGTGGTCATGAGGGGCAAGTGTGACGCTCTGCTCAAATGGCCCTTCAGTCAGAAGGTGAGGACCACAAGCACAGCAGGAGAACCAGAATCAGAAGAGCTCTGTTCTAACTGTTTCAGTGGTCAGAGTCTAGGAACAGTCTATGTCTAACAGTGTTTCTGTGATCAGTCCAGGAACAGTCCGTGTCTAACAGTGGTTCTGTGGTCAGTCCAGGAACAGTCTGTGTCTAACAGTGTTTCAGAGTCCAGGAACAGTCTGTGTCTAACAGTGTTTCTGCTGCCTCCCAGGTGACCCTGATGTTGCTGGATCAGAACAACAGGGAGCACATCATCGACGCGTTCCGGCCGGACGTCAGCTCCACGTCCTTCCAGCGGCCTGTCAGCGAGATGAACATCGCCAGCGGCTGCCCGCTCTTCTGCCCCCTGGCCAAACTGACGGGCAAAAGCTCGTACCTGCGGGACGACACCATCTTCATCAAGGCCATCGTCGATCTCACTGGTTTGTAGGCGCGGAGTCTATGGAGATAACAGATCCAACAATTAAATAATTATTCTTATTATTACATTATTGATGTTATTATTAGATATCAATTATATGGTTTATTTATCCGGCTAAAGGGACTTTGTGAAGTTGGCGTGGCGCGACAGTCTCCAGTGTCAGCTCCAAGAATGTTCAGGATGTTGTCGAGGCAGTTGGGGGTATCGCATCAACAAACCCCTCATTAATAACAACCGTTTACCATTAGGATTCACTACCAGGTCAAGCCTGAAGTTCATTACCACAAACAGGAAGTCCATGAACTTGTATCTTTATTATCCCTAGAGACTTAGTGAGACCAGCACTGTGACAGTGTGAGGAATTCTTATGTTTTAACTCCGCCTAGATTAAATATAAAATGACTTGATGGTTGTAAGTGTGACACCTGTCACTAATTTCTACTGCAGTGACTTCAGCCTCAAAACAACAGCTATGTGGTGGCTGAACGATAAACATATGATTTTTTTCTTGAGGCTGTTTGTAAGAGACATGCGCTAAAAGGAATGTGGGAAGTTAGTAGGATCGATGGAATGGAGGTAGGAGAGAAGGAAGTACCATATGTAGAAAGTTCGGTAGCTGGGGTTGGAACGAACAAACAGAAAAGAGGGAGAAAGAAACCAAGATGAACAGTGACGAAGATGAAGGTTTAAATGGTGATTGAGTCTCAAATCATTTAAAGTAGATAATATGTAAAGGAGTTATTACTGCAGCTAAAATAGATAGCCGGTCCTTAGCCCGGAAAAGGAGGAAGGTTGAGTGTGGGGCTTCTCCAATCAAACACATTTAGCCCCACCTCATAAAAACAAACATCAGCTGTTGAAGTCAGACCATCTGACTTCAACATCAAATAACCGTCGGCTTCCAACTTCACTCTAAAGCCGAGGGTTGTTAACGTACAGAATGTAGTCTCGAGTCCCTCAAGAATCTTACTGGCTCTAGAACAAGAGAACGAGGCATGATGTAGGCTACCTAACCCGCCTGTGCACCTCCTCATAACAGACATGAGATCAGCAAAGATGTTGAATGATCACGCTGTAGCCTTGCGTCCATTCGGTGGATGAGGGATGGTTCCTGGGCTCGCCCTGTGGCAAGGCTGCCTAGGTACCCTGGTATCCGTGAGGCTACAGTACAGGTTGAATATGTCGATGTTGAGACAACGCCGTCGTCTCAACGCGGAAGTTGTTATTTCGACAAACTGCAACCCATCACCCATAGGAACGTAACCTGAAATTTGCTCAAAGCGAACGAGCTAGCTAGGCTAACTGTCGTTCCTTGAAACAAACAAAACGCAAAGGCTCTGGTAAAGTCTGTCAATGTGTCTCGACTCTCATATTCATCCCAACTCTCCTACCTGGGTACTTTAGAGTGTATCTTGAGTAGCATTGGCCAGCATTAGCGTTACATAGTCTCAAGTAGTCTAATAGTTTCCTTTGACTACTGTACTGTAGGCTAGTTAGTGCTACAGTAACCATGCTATTAGCCGGCTAAATAAACAAGTAAATATGACTGAAGCATACATACCCAATTATACAACTATGTGTATATAATACACACATACAGGTGTGTGGAGGTGGTCATATGATTAATATATTATAACTAGCTAAATATTATTATTATTATGATGATGAATATTAATGCAGCCTATTTGTGTAATAAGTTAATAAGTAGCTAACACTTGTAACAAAACTCACTATAAGTAGGCTTTATATATATATATATATATATATATATATATATATATATATATATATATATATATGTGTGTCTGAGTGGCTTTATATATATATATATATATAAATAGCCTATACATAACTATATATAAAGTTATTTTACCATATCTTTCCATCTTGATTTGTTCTAATCTATTATTATCTATAGTACTTTGACATAGCTTGGGTGTATAAGATGATAACTTGTAATGCAGCAAAATGTTTTATTTAGACATCTTGTTGTATACACCTGTATAAATCTTTCTTGTGAATATGATTTGGCTCTATTGATGTGTGAATGTTTTATCATGTCTTTCGTTACATTATACTTGTTATACTAGTTGCTTACGATCATTATTAAAAAACATATATGGTATGTTGACTTGGTGATTCTATGCACAGTGCTCATCAGGGATTTCCTTTATGGCAGCTTTATTCATTTTTAACATTAAACAGTAGGAATACAAGTTTAATTTATTGAATGTTGTCAATGTTGCATGAAAGTCTGTCAGGAAGGAGGACATTACTATGGATGATGGATGTCTGAGTGCAGTGCAGGGATGGTGCATGAGGGGGGGGGGGGCATGTCTGAGTGCAGTGCAGGGATGGTGCATGTGGGGGGGGGGCATGTCTGAGTGCAGTGCAGGGATGGTGCATGGGGGGGGGCATGTCTGAGTGCAGTGCAGGGATGGTGCATGGAGGGGGGGGCCGCATGTCTGAGTGCAGTGCAGGGATGGTGCATGGGGGGGGGGGCATGTCTGAGTGCAGTGCAGGGATGGTGCATGGGGGGGGGGGGCATGTCTGAGTGCAGTGCAGGGATGGTGCATGTGGGGGGGGGGCATGTCTGAGTGCAGTGCAGGGATGGTGCATGGGGGGGGGGGGGCATGTCTGAGTGCAGTGCAGGGATGGTGCATGGGGGAGGGCATGTCTGAGTGCAGTGCAGGGATGGTGCATGAGGGGGGGGGGCATGTCTGAGTGCAGTGCAGGGATGGTGCATGTGGGGGGGGGGCATGTCTGAGTGCAGTGCAGGGATGGTGCATGTGGGGGGGGGGCATGTCTGAGTGCAGTGCAGGGATGGTGCATGTGGGGGGTGTAAAGGCAGAATTCAAGTGGCACTGTGTAGATCTGAATAGGCAAAATATGTGGTTTCAATATAATTTATTTAGTTTGCGCAAACTTAAGAGTAAACAAAGCTTTGCTGATCAGTCATTAACGAAGGAGGTGCCATCCACACAGATCGTTCGTAAGAGTGATGAAGAACAACCCTAAAACCCTGCCTTATATAAACTTAGAACGAATGATTCTTCTGATGGTCAATCCATCAATAAAGCGGTCTCTGTGATTGGTCAGCACTGCTCAGTGACAGTTTTACATGACAAGTGTCCCACGGTTCTAGAGACTTGGCCATCTCCTTGGCCAAAAGGTTAGGTCAGCTCACTCAACTGATAACCATCTCCCCAACCCCCAGACCCAACTAAGACCCTCTGGATCTTAGTTAGGTATCATAAAACAACACCATAAATACCGTAAGACAATCTGAGTGTCCCTTCTGCAGAGTTAACCATACCACAGAGCCTCAGTTTCTTACATTCGACTGTGTATAACAAAGGAACTTGTTTTGCGCTTTGGATAAAAGCGTCTGCTAAATGAATAAATGCATGTCTGAGTACAGTGCAGGGATGGTGCATGTCTGAGTACAGTGCAGGGATGGTGCATGTCTGAGTACAGTGCAGGGATGGTGCATGTCTGAGTACAGTGCAGGGATGGTGCACGTGGGGGGGGGGGGCATGTCTGAGTGTAGTGCAGGGATGGTGCATGTCTGAGTACAGTGCAGGGATGGTGCATGTCTGAGTACAGTGCAGGGATGGTGCATGTCTGAGTACAGTGCAGGGATGGTGCATGTCTGAGTACAGTGCAGGGATGGTGCATGTCTGAGTACAGTGCAGGGATGGTGCATGTCTGAGTACAGTGCAGGGATGGTGCACGTGGGGGGGGGGCATGTCTGAGTGCAGTGCAGGGATGGTGCATGTCTGAGTACAGTGCAGGGATGGTGCATGTCTGAGTACAGTGCAGGGATGGTGCACGTGGGGGGGGGGGGCATGTCTGAGTACAGTGCAGGGATGGTGCATGTCTGAGTACAGGATGAACAGTGATCACAGTTTATGGCATGAAATGAGTCAGTAAGATGGATATTGTTGTTGTTGATGATATTCAGTTTAAATTGTGAGATTACTTTTTCGAGTGGTCAGAAACAAATGTCTGGACATCTCTGTTAACTAGGAAAACATGAAGAGATGTCAAGGTTGTTGAATAAATGACTAGCACAAGCTAGCTGTTCATGATTTAAGCTGTCTTTAATGTGACATATAGGAACACTGTAGGCAGCCTGGGGTCACCATGTAACATTATAATTAAGATGTTATTGTTCCATGGTTATTGATAAATCAATATTTTTGCACTGTGGATTAACTCTTCCTGGTAAATACAGATCAGTCCTTGACTCTGATCACCTAAATAATGTTTGAACTCAGCACTTCTGATCCTTGATCTTCTGGTGTAGGCCTAGGCCTACTTTCAATATAAACTATGTAGCCTATAGGCTATAGCTTTGGATTAGTGTCTGCTAAATGAATACCATGTCAATGTTTGGATTTGGAACAAAAAGTGAACCTATAACTAAATGTAGAGACATGTGTTTGCTCTGAACAACATACCTTGAAGTCTCAGAGAAGGGAATCCGACCACAGAAAGATGATATTATATTACATAGTTTATATTTATGAGGATAAACGTCAAAAGACAGAGATGATGTCGGCCATTTTGTATGAATATTATATGTTGGTCACACATGTAGGAATATGCTATCAGCTTAGCTTATGCTACTGTTATATTATCTTATATCCAAACAATACAATAACAAAAACAAAACAACAAAAAACAACAAAAACAATCCAAACAATAGTTACTCTGTTTTCAAAGAAAGTTGTGTTCCATTTAAAAAAACACAATTGTGATTTAGTTTTATATAGGCCTAACCTTTTTATTTCTAAATGGCGCACAGTTACAGTTGTCTTCCTCTGTGTTAATTGACACTGAATATGCAGCTTGCTGAAAGGAGAGCCTTGTATGGTTTAACTTCCTACAGCCTTATTGGTAATACTTAAGACTTATTGACTTGACACAATGATTGTCCTCCCTGGATGAACATTGCTTACTGAAAACTTAAATTCCCTGAAAAGTACGATTTTAGAAGTGAATACAGATGTAACATCAGAAGTGGTTATACAACGTGGCGATGCCAAAACATGGCTTGAAAGTTTCTGTAAGAAACTTGGAACACACATGGTGATAAAAAGAGAGGGTCTGAAAACCATTGAAAATGAAGATATTCAAAACCTGACAGAACTCAAAGACATGATGGCTAAATGTCTTAATGAGATTGTGATGAAGATGGAACAACAAGAAAAGCAGAATTCAGTAAAAGAGTCTTTACCAGCTTTGAAAAACCAAGCCACTGAGCATTTGTTAGATCATCACAATGGATGTTGGGCCCAGTGCCCATTCTGTAAAGCCATCTGCACAAACACCATCCCAAACCATGAGGGCGAACACAGTGTTAAGTTTCATCGCCCTGAAGCTATATGTGGCAGGTCTTGGAAAGACACAAATAATTTTGCCATTGAATTCTGTACCACATCAATAGACAGTGATGCTTCCTTTGGTTCCACTGCCTACAAGAAATACAGGGATGCTGGTAAACCATACAATGAATGGAAAATCACTAAAGATGATAGCAATCAGAGTTACTGGAAATGGTTCATTTGTACATTTCAGTCAGATTGGGAGAAGAAATTAAATAAAAGATTTGCTGGCAAAGGTGATATTCCTCAAAGCTGGCGACAGATCACCCTAGAATCAGCACTGAGAGAACTCAAGTAACTGTCCCAGCAAATACAGGACAAACAATATTTAATTACTCACTTTGAATTAATCCCTTTATTTTTATAATTATCAAACTGTGTGTAGAAGGCCATGAATGGAAAGCATTTATGGATGTCTACCAGAGAATCATTTTAATATCACAAGTTGCTGCATGAAATGAGTCAGTAAGATGGGCGTTGTTGTAATGATATTCAGTTTAAGTTGTGAGATATCTTTGAACCACCAGTGGTCAGAAATAAATGTCTGGACATCTCTGATAACTAAGACGTTAAAAGATGTCAAGATCCGGTTTCTGAATAAAAGTTAACTGTAAATGTATCTTCCTACAGCCTTATTGGTAATACTTAAAGATCCTGTAAAGTGGAATTAAAAACACATTTCAAGTTCACCACACCACAGAATAATGTGTTATTAACTACACATCCAAATTCGAATGACAAAAAACCCACCAACAAGTATGTTAAATTAGGAAATGAAATCGTAAGAAAATCAGCAGTCTTCTCTGTTCAAGCAAGGGGGGGGACGTGTCGCCTGAAGGAGCTGAAGCTCAGCCCTCTCGCTGGAAGGCGCCGCCTCTCTCAAGTAAGCTACCTACGACACAGATAAAGGACGCTACGTCAAGCCGAACAAAACAGTATAGAATTACAATGTATTTGTTCAATGAGTGAAACATACAGATGCATGAAATATTCCCCTGAGCTGTAACACAGGAGTAAACATTTACAGCAGAGACAGCAGTCATTGAGCTCTCCAACTACTTCTAGCACATTAGCTACTATTTCACCAAAATACCATCATTCTACACCGAGTAGCCTAATATAAAGTTAGCGGTTTGCACTCATAGCAGTGATACAGACATCCCAACCTGCAGAGACTTATTTCCGGGAGGTGGATCCCCCCCCCCCCCCCCCGTATGCTATCCACACGCACCTCAACCAGCACGTACCACCCCCCCCCCCACACATTAAAACCTGATCTGAAAACAGAAGAGAAAATGTTCTTCGGTCTAACTCCACATTTCAGTGCAACAAAGTTTTAGCACTTTGCATATGCTTTCAGGAACTTATTTCACATGTTTATAATGTACTTTAATGAAGCAAAACACGGAATTTACTTTACAGGACCTTTAAGACTTGTTGACACAATGATTGTCCTTCGTGGATACGTAACCAAAGCCTTATCATGAGAATATGTACGATTTATGTGAGAAACTGATGCAACACATGGAATTAAACACATCGTTTGCAAATCATTGTTTTCCCGTGCGGTTCCTCAAAAGCACCAAGGTTACCAGTTTTCTGGACTATCAGCTTGTTTGTGATGTAACAATGGAAAGATTGTCTTTGTACACTAACTTGCAGGAAGTCACAGTCCTACATAATGTTAATGTAACCTTGACAACAACAATAACGGGCAAACTGCAGCACAGTTCATACATTTATTAGTTTCACTTTAGGAATATTCAGACGAAGGGCAATGAAACCACTTAAAACCGAACATAGTTCTGGGTATTTAAGACAAACCAGTTTAATATGAATCAGACAAACATGGCAGTTTAATCTGTCTCTCCCAGACAGAACGCTGTGATGTGAAACAAAGTGAAAAGGATCGATGTTCTCTGAGAGACCAGTCTGACCTCTCCCATCATGACCTCACCGACCCACAAACACATTCTAACATATAAAAACAACATCAAATAAGACTCACTGTAAACACTGGTGCTTACGTGCATGTGTGGTTTGAAAGCCTTAAAACAAAAACACACAAGAAATAAGGTGATATATGTTACTGTACACGGCTCTTTAACTGTCCTTGAAATGAACACATTACGTATCATTATGTCTTCTTCTTGGGTCCAGGGCATCCTAGTCAGTTCATGGTACACACTGTGTATGAACACGTGTCAGACCTAGACAGCTCTCTGCCCTCTTCAGCCAGTCTGGAGAACAGCAGGACTGTGTAGCAACAGCGCCCCCGTGTGTCTCTAACAGGGTAATTACATCTCATGTCCTCCCTGATGCTGAGTCACCCACAGTCATAAGAGTTGTAGCTGAAACTGGGCACTTGGTGACCACAACACCATCACTCCTGGAGTGTGTCACCCACGTGAGAGAAGCACCTGTCCCTGTCTCCCTCTGTCTGTCTCTCCCTCTGTCTGTCTCTCTGTCCCTGTCTGAATCCCCCCCCGCCCCCTTCCTCCACGCTCCAACCTGCACCATTTAACTTGGTCCAGGTATTCCCATTGACAGAATGACAGAAGCAACTCTTTCTCTTTCCCTCTCCCTCCTCTCTATCTTATCTAACCCACCTACCTCCCTTTTCCATCTTCTCTATCCCTCCTCCCTCACTCTTCCTCTCTCCCTCCCTTCCTCCTCTCCATTTCCTCTTTCCCTCCCTCCCTCTCTCTCTCCTGCCCCCTCAGTCTGGTCTAACTGGGTCCAGGCCCCCCTCTCAGTCTAGTCTAACTGGGTCCAGGCCCCCTTCTCAGTCTGGTCTAACTGGGTCCAGGCCCCCTTCTCAGTCTGGTCTAACTGGGTCCAGGCCCCCTTCTCAGTCTGGTCTAACTGGGTCCAGGCCCCCCTCTCAGTCTGGTCTAACTGGGTCCAGGCCCCCCTCTCAGTCTGGTCTAACTGGGTCCAGGCCCCCTTCTCAGTCTGGTCTAACTGGGTCCAGGCCCCCCTCTCAGTCTGGTCTAACTGGGTCCAGGCCCCCTTCTCAGTCTGGTCTAACTGGGTCCAGGCCCCCTTCTCAGTCTGGTCTAACTGGGTCCAGGCTCCCCTCTCAGTCTGGTCTAACTGGGTCCAGGCCCCCTTCTCAGTCTGGTCTAACTGGGTCCAGGCCCCCCTCTCAGTCTGGTCTAACTGGGTCCAGGCCCCCTTCTCAGTCTGGTCTAACTGGGTCCAGGCCCCCTTCTCAGTCTGGTCTAACTGGGTCCAGGCTCCCCTCTCAGTCTGGTCTAACTGGGTCCAGGCCCCCTCTCTCTCTCCTCCCCCTCTCAGTCTGGTCTAACTGGGTCCAGGCTTCCCGTTGGCCTGGCTGCTGCCATGGCGGCCCAGCCAGGAGAGCAGGTTCCGGGGCCTCGGGGGGTGTGCGGGGGTCTGTGCCAGGCGCACCATGCGAGGGGAGCGCCACACCTTGATGGTGGAGTCATCGCTGGCAGACAGCAGCAGCTCCTGGTCGGCCGGGCTGAAGGCCACAGAGTTCACCACGTCATCGTGCTGCAGGCGCGCCAGGCAGATGTTGTAGTGGCGGTCCCAGATGTAGCCATGTTTGTCCTCCGCGCCACTGGGGGGCGACGGAGAGGTAAATGGAAGGGTTTTCAACTGGGTTTTTGGGGTACTAAACTGTGATTTAGGCTTGATGTGCCGATATGAATACAAAATGATAATAATATACACCCAGTACATCTTTCTAAACAAACACGAAAGTGAAGCGTGGGCGCTGCTCTACCTGGCCACGAAGTCTCTGCTGACGTCCAGGAAGATGAAGAAGCACTCGTCGTTGGGCGTGAAGGCCCGGTGCGCCCGCAGGCTCCGCCTCTCCTCACGCAGGCTCTTCAGGTCGATGACGTGCAGGTCGATCTCCTCGGCGATGGGGGGCGGGGCCATGGGGTCGGAGATCACACAGCCTGCTGGCCACGCCCGGCTGTTCACGTACAGGTACCTGGGCAACGGGAGGCGGGCGCTTAGCAACCCTCTATCACGTGTGATCATAAACGGTCTCTGGCACATACTAATAGAGCCCGACCGATAAAGGATTTTGAAGGCCGATACCGATACAAATATTTGGTGTTTTATTAATCCGATATTCCAATATATATCGGCTGATATATATGTATATCTTTTTTTTTTTAACTCAGATAAAAAAATCCAGACACACATGACAAAACAAACTGATTTCCCCAACATTAGTTACATTTAGTCATTTAGCAGACGCTCTTATCCAGAGCGACTTAGAGTAAGTACAGGGACATTCCCCCGAGTCAAGTAGGCTGAAGTGCCTTGCCCAAGGACATAACTTATTTTGCACGGCCGGGTATTGAACCGGCAACCTTCTGATTAATAGCCCAACTCCCTAACCGCTCAGCCATCTGTTATTATTTATGAGGCCTCACAAATATAATATGACAATTAGTGGTGGGCCATTATCGGCGTTAACGAGCTGCGACTTTTATCGGGTGATAAAAAAAAGTTGAGTTGGGAGCTGGGTCTATACTACGCAAGCTATGATGACTTTCACCTTGATATTTTAGCGCGGATGTATACCTAGCCAAATTGCACTGTAGGGGGCAAGAACGAGTCTTCAAACTTGTGTGTATGCCTTGTGTATGAAATAATCACATTAAACGGGGCGTGCTAACATGGATGCAGCTATGAAGCCGCCGGGTTTGCTTCAGGGAAAATGTATTATTGAGAAGCTTCCCAATGGAAACCTCGACAAGACTAAGGTTGGTTGCACCTTGTGCTATACAGAATTAGTTTACTGTAGGAGTTCTTCCAGTCTCAAATACCACCTAAACGCAAAGCATCCCTTAGCTAATGCGGAAGATGCCGGGTCAAGCACTGATGTAGCGCAGGGGAAGAGTCGTCGTCAAACTACTGTTTGAGTGCAACCGAGGCAAGCCCGTCAGCACAGCTCTATCAGCCAAGCTAACTAATCTCCTCTCTCACCTGGCATGGGAAACACGTTCTCAAAGACTTACTTTTAGTCATTATTTGGGTAGCACGCATTTTCTGAATGCCTTCGGCGGAATTTAAATGAGCCATTTTAATGCCAAGATTACAGTGAGATTAATCTAGATTTTAACAATTAATCTATGCCCACCACTTATGATAATGCAGTTTAAAAATAAACTTGTTTGTTTTATTTTCACAACAGAACAGATAAACACAATAACAAAAAAACTATAAGCCATTATAAATGCCCATACCGATGGTTTGGAAAGTGCCTAATATCGGATCTGGCTCTACTTACTAATCTAGTCACCTACAACCACATATGTCCAGGTGTACTGTACCTGTCCAGGGTTACTGTACCTGTCCAGGTCTACTGTACCTGTCCAGGTGTACTGTACCTGTCCAGGTCTACTGTACCTGTCTAGGGTTACTGTACCTGTCCAGGTGTACTGTACCTGTCCAGGGTTACTGTACCTGTCCAGGGTTACTGTACCTGTCCAGGTCTACTGTACCTGTCCAGGTCTACTGTACCTGTCTAGGGTTACTGTACCTGTCCAGAGTTACTGTACCTGTCCAGGTCTACTGTACCTGTCCAGGGTTACTGTACCTGTCCAGGTCTACTGTACCTGTCCAGGTCTACTGTACCTGTCCAGGTCAACTGTACCTGTCCAGGTCTACTGTACCTGTCCAGGTCTACTGTACCTGTCCAGAGTTACTGTACCTGTGGTCTGGAGACAGGCCCATGCCGATGATGTGTCCGTGGATGTCGATCACGTGGTCCAGAGAGTCGAAGAACTCGTCCGAGTTGCGTTCCTCCCCCAGAACAGGACCACTCGTGCTCATCTGGTCTGGCAGGATCCGCTTGATGCCTGCAGAACCACGCAGAACCACGCAGAACCACACAGAACCAGCTATGAGTCTCTCTTGCAGAACCCAGTAGGATGCCCTAGCCTTCTGGTGTGTGTGTGTGCGAGGCTGGTCTACTTATCTGGTGAGGGGAGTAGGTGAGGCTGGTCTACCTATCTGGTGAGGAGAGTAGGTGAGGCTGGTCTACCTATCTGGTGAGGGGAGTAGGTGAGGCTGGTCTACCTATCTGGTGAGGGGAGTAGGTGAGGCTGGTCTACCTATCTGGTGAGGAGAGTAGGTGAGGCTGGTCTACCTATCTGGTGAGGGGAGTAGGTGAGGCTGGTCTACCTATCTGGTGAGGAGAGTAGGTGAGGCTGGTCTACCTATCTGGTGAGGAGAGGAGGTGAGGCTGGTCTACCTATCTGGTGAGGAGAGGAGGTGAGGCTGGTCTACCTATCTGGTGAGGAGAGGAGGTGAGGTGGTCTACCTATCTGGTGAGGAGAGTAGGTGAGGCTGGTCTACCTATCTGGGGAGGAGAGTAGGTGAGGCTGGTCTACCTATCTGGTGAGGAGAGGAGGTGAGGCTGGTCTACCTATCTGGTGAGGAGAGTAGGTGAGGCTGGTCTACCTTTCTGGTGAGGGGAGTAGGTGAGGCTGGTCTACCTATCTGGTGAGGAGAGTAGGTGAGGCTGGTCTACCTATCTGGTGAGGAGAGTAGGTGAGGCTGCCGGTGGTGAACAGCAGGTAGGTCTTGTCCTCTCCCTCCCCAGGGGCAGAGGGGGTGATGAGGGAGGGGTCCACGGGCTTGGTGCGAGCACGACTCATCATCCGGACCACCTTGGCCTCCAGCTCCAACTCCCTGGCAGCCACGCCCTGATAGGGGGGGAGAAAGGTAAGGAAGAAAGAGATACATTTAGGAATTGGTTGTGCAGTTGTACATACAGTTCTCATGGACTGTCTTTGTTAATATTCACTAGAGAAAAAACACACTCTTTTCCACATTCACATTAATGTATTTGAGTTATCTTTTACTGTTCATGACAATGTCCATATAAAAATTAATATTTCCCCCCCCCCCGCCTACCTGGATGACATGCTCCAGCCCTGGGGCCGATGGGTACGCCTGTCGCCCCTTCACCTCCCTGGGACGCCCCCCCCCCTCCTCCTCCTCCTCCTCCTCACTGTCGGGGGTGCCCAGGTCAAACAGCAGGGGGGCGGAGCGGGCCTGGGACTGGGCATCGTAGTCCAGGAGGAGATCCGGGGTGTCATGGCGACGGCAGTGAGCCACCATGACGGTTCTGATGGTGCTGGCGTTGACGTTCTGGATCTTAAACAGACGCTTCACCACGTTCACGTTCTCCGACTCGATATCCTGAAGGAGAAAAGGAGCAGCTCTGAATCAGGAGAGGAGACGGGCACAGCTCAGTGGTAGAGCAGACTCTGTGGAACTAGAGAATACAGGTCTGTGTGTGTGTGTGTATCTGTGTGTGTCTGTGCATCTGTGTCTGTGTGTGTGTGTGTGTGCCGGACCTGGAAGGCCTTGTTGAGCCAGAGCACCGAGCAGGAGGTCATGTTTCCTATCCAGTGCAGGTTCCCTGAGATCAGGTGGGTCTCGTTGAGCCAGCAGCCAAACACGTCGTACGGCTTGTTCCTCACGCGAGACAGAAGCGTGTAGTTGTCTGGAACACAAACACACACAAATGTGTATACACACACACTGATGTCAACACACACAAATGTACACACACACACACAGACAGTATATGTACCACCCAGAGCATTATGCTGGTTACTGCTAGCATGTTCACAGTCAGGACCCAGAGCATTATGCTGGCTACTGCTAGCATGTTAACAGTCAGGACCCAGAGCATTATGCTGGCTACTGCTAGCATGTTAACAGTCAGGACCCAGAGCATTATGCTGGCTACTGCTAGCATGTTCACAGTCAGGACCCAGAGCATTATGCTGGCTACTGCTAGCATGTTAACAGTCAGGACCCAGAGCATTATGCTGGCTACTGCTAGCATGTTCACAGTCAGGACCCAGAGCATTATGCTGGCTACTGCTAGCATGTTCACAGTCATGACCCAGAACATTATGCTGGCTGCTGCTAGCATGTTCACTGTCAGGACCCAGAGCATTATGCTGGCTACTGCTAGCATGTTCACAGTCATGACCCAGGGCATTATGCTGGCTACTGCTAGCATGTTCACAGTCATGACCCAGGGCATTATGCTGGCTACTGCTAGCATGTTCACAGTCAGGACCCAGAGCATTATGCTGGCTGCTGCTAGCATGTTAACAGTCAGGACCCAGAGCATTAGATCATCTCTGCATCAGGTTTCTCACAACATTTCAGTTTACTGTCTGCAATGAAATCAAGTTTCTGTGATCTCTGAGGTGATGTTATGTCTGAAACACATGTCCAATGTTCCTGAACAAAGTTTTTAGCCTAACTTGTAATTTAATTTGTGCACAGCCATGGGAGGAACTTCTCTGACAGAAATGAGAAGGACAGAGAGACTGTTTGTGTGCTGTTACATGCGTGAGTGTTTATCTGTGTGTGTGTGTGTGTATAGATGTGTGTGTGTGTCCTACCCAGGCTGAGAACGGCGATCTCCCCTGAGGAGGAGTGGTGCGGGCCCAGGTAGACCCCCGACACTAGCAGCAGGGTGTCGTCAGCGTTGAACTGGGAGAACTGGGTGTAGCCCCAGTTAAACTGGCGCATGCTGCAGCTGTGGACCAGCGTGATGTTCCCATCAGGACGCTCCGTATCCCACAGCTAAAACACACAGCGTTCCACCTCTCAGGTTAAGCTGCCATTAGCAACAAGTAACAAGTACAGGTGGATTGTAGTACTGTTTACGTGTATGTATAGAGAGAGACTATAGGTAATTACACTTAGTTTTTTTACAGTATATATCCCAGCTGTGCTATGTGGGGTATATCATATTTACTGTATATAGAGTATAATGTATGTCTCCTGTCTAGGCTGTGTGGGTATATAACACTGTATATAGGGAGCAGGGAGGCTGGGTGGGTATATAACACTGTATATAGAGAGCAGGGAGGCTGTGTGGGTATATAACACTGTATATATAGAGAGCAGGGAGGCTGGGTGGGTATATAACACTGTGTATAGAGAGCAGGGAGGCTGTGTGGGTATATAACACTGTTTATAGAGAGCAGGGAGGCTGGGCGGACCTTGACGGTGCAGTCCTTGGAGCAGGAGGAGAAGCGGTGTCCTCTGTGAGAGAAGGCCAGGTGCAGCACCTGGTCATGGTGTTCCCTCAGGGTCTGCACCTCCTCACAGGGGATGCAGTCAAACAGACGCTTGAACTCCCGGTACCACGACACGGACGCTGTTCACACACACACACGCGCACACACACACAGTGTAACACAGAGACACGGTGAATGACCAGACACAGTAAAGGGACATAACAATGTATTTTAGGTGTGTGTGGATTCTAGCTGGATTCAAGGTGTCTGGGTTCTAGGTGTCTGGGTTCTATGTGCCTCTGTATCTGGGTTCTAGGTGTCTGGGTTCTGTGTCTGGGTACTATGTGTCTGGGTTCTAGGTACCTGGGTGTCTGGGTACTAGGTGTCTGGGTGTTTGGGTAATAGGCGTCTGGGTTCTATGTGTGGGTTGTAGGTACCTGGGTGTCTGGGTACAGAGCGAGGGATGCGGTAGTAGCTGTAGAAGAGTTCCCTCCAGAGGAACTCGTCTCTGGACACGTTCAGCCACTGTCTGCAGGCCAGGCCGGCGCTCAGCACAGCGCTGTGGGGGAGATGCAGGAAGATCTCCAGCACCAGGCTGTCAGGCAGGGCTGGCTCATCCAGCACCAGGCTGTCAGGCAGGGCTGGCTCGTTCTCCATCCTGGCATCCTGCAGGTACCCAGAGAGGACAGGGTCAGGGACACACCTGGAAGCTGACACCTGGTTATTGATTTCCTTCTGCACTTTCTTAACATACATTGGACAAAAGCGCCAGCGAAATCATTAATAAGGTCAAATGTTTTAGTATTTTCATCCAGGGTTCAATCAACCACCTACGAATTCCATTCGTCTCGTCTGAATACTGGTAGGCGTAGTTTAGAACAGTAGCTACGCCATGTGGTAAAAACGGAGCCAAATATATCGAAAGGTCTGTATATGACACCACATTTGAGGAATTTGTATGGCAACAAATTATCTCCGTTTCCGGGTCTGTGTGGTCCCGCTCGACACCTCTGGGTCCGGCTATATTAAGCACGACAGCTGAGGGGGCTGGACTAGTGCATGCCAGGCTATCACCACTACACGCTGCTTAATATAAGTCATGCTTTAGCCTTTCTAATGCTAAATTATTTTGTAAATAACTGTAGATCATGTATGTACGGTGGTGTCTCGTGGAGACTGGTAGTTATTAATGGTAGTGGGCACTGCAGGTAAAGGAGCGAGATAAATACCAGTACTAGCATTTTGGTCTCTGTATGTAGCTCCAGCTACCTAATCTTCAACAGACTTATTTGAAAGCAACACAGACACATTTATCACAATCTCTTATCCCTGTTTAATAACATTTTGAATTGCTGATGAAATAACTATAAGTAAGTACAGTGAACTATGTTTTAGAAACAAGTTTGAAAGGCAAAACTTTGGCAAACCTCATTGCTAGTGCTCGAGCTATTTTAGGTGTCAATAGAAGCATCTGGCTAATCTAGTTGTCAATCGTTCGCAGTAATTCGACGTTACTCCCTTTATGCGATTTGCAACGCAAATTATTTGACTATTGAATGTCTTACTTTATTTAGGCTTTTTACACGCCACTTGTTGCTGCAAATCTAAATCATGACTCACCTGTCAGACGACAATATTTCAGAAACCAAATCTACCAGTTGCAGTTCGCTAGCTACTAGCACTGTTAGCACGAAGATGAAAACAACCAATCGCCTACCGGTGTCTCGGTATGACGTCACTCCAGACGCCAATAGTCGATTACAGGAGACTCGTTCAATCCATAATGTGACGTAAAAAAACCTTGAGGAGTTTGTGTTTGCTTAAATGTGAAGATAATTAATCAATCATTGAAACAATGGTGCCGTTTTCATATCAATAAAGTCAAATATATCGCAATATTTCTACTCTTCTGAAGCCGGCGAGACACCAAATATATCGGAGGAAGTGGTGTTATGTTACCTGATCTTCGTGGTAAGACAAGAAGACAATTTAATAATTCATTAGTTGGTGCTGAGGACTTTTTGTTGTTTTCGGCTCTCTTTGGCAGTTGAGACACCTTAAGAAGTAGCCTATTGCCTTCTTCAACTGAATAGAATACAATCTATTCACTCGAGGACCTCAGACATGCTTTGACTCATATTCAGTGGTAAGTGGTTTTTCTAACATTAAACTGAAAACATTTGCATTTAGTCATTTAGCAGACGCTCTTATCCTGAGCGAATTATAGTAGGCTAAGGCTACAGGGACATTCCCCCCTGTAGTGCTTTGCCTAAAGACACAACATCATTTGGCACGGCCGTATGGAAGCAAATCGTGACCAAAATTCAAATGAAAATGCATTTCCAGAAATGCATTTTAATTTTAAGAATGTGGCTGCATTTTTTGACTCATAAATGAAATTAGTAGTCAATCATCCTATTTGCATTTTAATTTTCTTCCTTAAGACTGCTCATTCTTTCACTTAATTAAAATGAAAACGAAAAAGACATTTGAAATTTAATTTTCAAAATATGCCCCAGCAAATAGATACCAAAATTCAATTTGAAATGTAAAATTTGAAAATGAAAATGCATTTCCAGGAATGCATTTTCATTTTCAGAACGTGGCTGCAAAATCGTGACCACAATTCAAATGAAAATGCATTTCCAGAAATCCATTAATCATGTGTGATTTTTGATTAGTTAGATATAACAGTATGATCTCACGTTTCTGTTGAGCCTTCATCTTTGAAGGTAAAAGGATTATCCATGGAAAGGTCACTCTGCATTGATACAATACTGGTGGTTGGTGATCCAGATCTCGCAAGTGTAACCCTGCACATTTGAGTATTGGTTATAAAATAAACATAGGAATAGTTTATTAAAGTTGATGTCAAAATAAATATATTTCCATAATAAAAATATATTGACTTACTCTTTTTCTTCAGTTTTGTCATCTTCTCTGAAATGTATGGGTCTAGTCATAGATCGTTCACTCTTCAATGACAGATAACTGGGGCTCGGTGACACTGGTCTCTCTTCATCCACCCTACAACAATGCATTTATTTATTTATGTTTCACATACACCAATAACAAGATATAATACAAAAGTAAAGATTTTTAATATCTTGGTAAATTAGTAAAACTGTCAGTTGATTTAATCTATACATGAACCCGTAAGGTGTGACTTCATGAACCACAACAATAACAGTCCAGTTTACACAACAGTCCAGATTATTCACCTTTGCTCTGTGCCAGTGACATCCTTCATCAGATTGGGAAAGTCGTCCATTTGGTCTATTTTTCCTGTCTGGTCGCTGGCCGGGTAACTTACTGATGACGGCTCCTCCACAGACATTCTGTTAAATATAAAGACAAACTCACAAGGACTGTTCTTCACTTGGCTTCATAACAACATTAACATGACGACCGCACAATAAAATGTATGTAGGCTATATGGTATTTATGTTTTACATGCTGAGGCCCTTTGAGCGTCACCTTCTTAAATGCTCCTATAAATCCACCGTTCAACAACCAACACCAGACTATTTTAACAACTCGATAAATTCGACAAGGCCTACTTAAAACCGTAGCATATACGGGAATCACTGTGGCGAATATACTTGGTTTCAATTAGCTTTACTCCAACTTGAAATACCTGTTAACGACTCAGATAGAAAAACAGCTCCTATTGCAACCTAACAAACTTTACTTTTACCTAGGCTTATGTTCCCAGGTAGGCTATATAATGCTGGGACACTAAACATGAATAAATAATCACCATTTAAACTGCTTAGCGGAAGAGGCGACAGTGATTAATAATATGAAATATTTGTTCACGTACTAACTGTGATAATTATGGAGTGAATAGCAGAGACGTGTTATCCAGGTAAGTAGTCTATGATATTCTCAGGAATGGAGGAAGTTTCTGTAGGAATAACAGGCGATGACGTCACGGATCACAGCTTGTGTGTAAACAGAATGTTAGAACCCCTCTCCCCATGGTGCCCCCATGGTTGGAAAACTTTGCTTAAATGCCCAAAGTCACCAAAACGATGACAGCAGTGCTGTATACTCCTACAGGTGAGAACACAGTGTCCAATTATGTGCTCTTCTGCGTTTAGGAATGGGGATTGAGACAGATTCAAGGAGTCGGAGAACAGGTTTAGCAAGGCGGTGAGAGAGGCTAAACGACTGTACTGTAGAGAATAAGACACCAGTTCTCTGCTAATGACTCTGCTTCTGTCTGGAGAGGGCTTAGGTAGATTACCAACTACAAGCCCCCCTCTCCATCAATGACTCTCGCCTGGCCAATGACCTGAACGAGTTCTACTGTAGACTTCCAGTCTGAAAGGAAGCAGTGTGTTAAGCTGGGAACACACATCTTTGACTCCCGGTCCATCAGCACCGGATCTCCCCAGGGCTGCGTCCTTTCCCCTCTGCTCTTCTCCCTGTACACCAACAGCTGCACCTCCAGTCATCCATCTGTCTCCTGAAGTTTTCGGACGACATCACCCTCATTGGGCTCATCTCTGACGGGGACGAGTCTGATTACAGCTGGAAAGCTGACAACCTGGTGACATGGTGTAGCCAGAACAACTTAGAGCTCAATGCTCTCAAGACAGTGGAGATGGTTGTGGACTTCAGCAAGAATACAGCCCCACTCAATCACTCAACCCTGTGGGTTCCATCCACTTACTGGGCACTATCCTCTCCCAGGACCTCAATTGGGAACTGAACATCAGCTCCCTCACCAAGAAAGCACAACAGAGGATGTACTGAATAAATTCAACCTGCCAAAGACAATGATGGTGCACTTCTACTCAGCCATCATTGAGTCCATCCTCACCTCCTCCATCACCATCACGCTGCTGCCAAGGACAAGAGCAGACTGTACTGCTGAGAAGGTGATCAGCTGCACAATCTGCCTACCCTGGAGGACCTGCACACCTCGAGGTCCCTGAGGCGAGCGAGGAAGATCGTGGCCGACTCCTCCCACCCTGGACACTCCCTGTTCCAGCTACACCCCTCCGGCAGAAGGCTGCGGTCCATCAAGACCAAAACCTCACACCATAAGAACAGTTTCCTCCCTTCCCTGCCTCTTATTCAAGGCCAAGGACTCACACTCACATAACACTTGTATCTATTATTATAAGTCCCCACCACATACTTTGCACATTTTCCACAATGCTATTTTGCTGCCCTATTTTATTCAATATCTTTTGTAACTTTTTATATTAATATCTATTTTATATCTTACAGTACTGTTTAGCTTTGTAGTTATTGTTTAGCTCCTTAGTATTAGACTTTTGTATTTTATTTCTACATTCAACTTAAAAAAAAAATGATATCATGTGTTTATTATCTGCACCTTCCTGCCACAGTAAATCCTTGTTTGTGAAAACTTGCATGGCAATAAAAACAAATTCTGATTCTGGTTGAGAAGTGCCCGGTCAGTGGATAAAATGTGATGTGGTGAAATATAGCTGCTCTTACCATAGGATAAACATGAGGGTCCTTTCTGATTAAAGGAATTATAGCTGCTCTTAACTGCTCCTAACACACATCTCTACGTTTAGTTACAGGTGTACCTTTTGTTCCAAATCCAAACATTTACATGGTATTCATTTAGCAGACACTTATCCAAAACTAGTCTACAAACAGCTTATATGAAAATGATTATCTGGTAGAGAGCCACACATGTTCTCCCCTCATGGCCTTCTATGCACAGTTTGATAATCATAACAATAAAGGGATTAATTATGAGTAATCAAATATAGTTTGTCCTATATTTGCTGGGACAGTTACTTGAGTTCTTCCAGTGCTGATTCTAGGGTGATCTCTCTCAAGCTCTGAAGGATTTTACCTAAACCAGCAAATGTTAATCCATTCCTTTTCTTCCACTGAGACTGAAATATACAAAGGAACCATTTCCCATAACTCTGGTTGCTAGCGTCTACAGTGATGCTCCATTGATTGTATGGTTTACCAGCTTCTCTGTATTTCTTGTAGGGCCAAACACCAGTCTGACATCTGAATGAAACATCAACAGGTAAGTGAGAGGCTTGGCTGTTTACCTGTAGCAAACCGGTTTACTTGAGGTTTTAATGCTGACTTTCATTTCCTGCTGTTCATCCAGTCTTGTGCAGCTGGAATGCACTCCTAACCTGTTTAATATCAGTTAAACAGGGTATAGGGAAATGTTGAAAGAAGTGTTGTGGCAACATCATTTAAAGAGGAATGTTACAAAAAATGTATAAACTTTACCTCTCTGAAACTACTATTAATTATATTAAAGGTGCTGTAGCTGATTTTAGGTTTAGAGCTCAAACTCAAGACACATAATAATCTCTTCTCTGCCTCAGGAGAGCTGCCATAACATTGTCATATCTCTGAACCCATCAACCAGATCTCAACATGGTGAGGGTTAGCTGTAAAAGGGCACATGTTAGTTAAATGTACTTATGTCTTAGTTAAATGTACTTATGTCTTAGTTAAATGTACTTATGTCTTAGTTCATATTTACTGAAGGATACCTTTTTGTTTTTATACTGACACAAAAAATATGTTACACAAAAATATATAGATACAATATTAAAGAAATGTTGGGTGCCGAAGACTTCTGCACAGTACTGTATGTTATGAGATATCACCATGGAAATAAAGCAGTAACTGACACCATCGAAATAAACTTTCATTTATTATCTTTTCTTGGATTTGTGTTTACGTGCCATGGTCAGGAGATGCTTGTTTTGCAGGGTTGCTAAGTAACCCGACCTAACGACCAGGAACACATCAGTTCTGAAGCCAACATGACGATCAGAGGTCCACATCCAGGATTACATCATTCATTACTGAAACACCTCAAAACTCCATCACAGATTAGAACATTCTCAATTTGTTCAAGTAACACTAACCTTTTACACATTTTATAAAAGCGGCTGATATTTTTATAACGCAATACTCCCATCTTTGGAGAGAAATTGTAACTGCTGCACTTAGATCGACAACCCATGAAGATATTAAGTCATGGATTAAAGAACTTTAGGAATCCTGTGGATGTAGAGCAGCCAATCGCAGCTCAGTAAGGAAAGCCTGCCATTGGTCCATCTCTCTGTCCAATCACGCTCTCTGTTACTCTTTCAGCCAGGTGAGCAGCTGAGGGGTGTAGTACGTGATGATGATGTCAGCACCTAAAACAGAGGCAGGAGCAAAGACATGTTTTACAGGAACTGAAATCACAACATCACATTGAAGAGGGAGATGAAAGTAGGGGGGGCTCGCTCTCAATCTCCCCCCATTCCCCCTTCCTCCATCTCCCCCACCTCCCTCCCCTTTCCACCCCTCCCTCCTCCATCTGTCCCACCCACCCCCCCTCCCCCAGCACCCCCTATACCTCCCCCCCCCCCCCCTCCTCACCTGCTCTGCGGAAAGCGGTCATGGCCTCGGTCACGGCAGTGCGCAGATCGAAGGCTCCGGCTGCGGCCCCGTGCCACAGCATGGCAAACTCCCCAGACACGTTATACACCGCCAGGGGGTGGTGAGGGTACTGCACACACAAACACAGAGCCATGTTGACCTCACACACGCTGCAAGGTGTAGCATGGTCACTGTAACAGTGTGGGTGGAGAGTACTGACCTTGTCCTTGACCTCCCTGACGATGTCCAGGTAGGGCAGGCCAGGCTTCACCATCAGCATGTCTGCCCCCTCCTTCACATCTCGCTCCTGACACACACACACACACTCATGATGAGCTCACAGCACCCACAGCCACACACACACTCATGATGAGCTCACACACACACACACACACACACACACACACACACACTCACCACAGCTCGTAGTGCCAGGCCTCTAGCACCAGGGGGCAGCTGGTAACACCGTCTGTCTCCAAACGCTGGCTTGGACTGGGCTGCATCTCTGTGGACAGACACAGCAGAGCTCAGCTCAGCACACAGTTGTTACAGACACAGCTGTCTGGACCAGGAGCATGAAGGTGTTACAGAAACAGCTGTCTGGACCAGGAGCATGAAGGTGTTACAGAAACAGCTGTTTGGACCAGGAGCATGAAGGTGTTACAGACACAGCTGTCTGGACCAGGAGCATGCAGGTGTTACAGACACAGCTGTCTGGACCAGGAGCATGAAGGTGTTACAGACACAGCTGTCTGGACCAGGAGCACGCAGGTGTTTACCTGAAGGGCCCGTAGTAACAGGAGGCAAACTTAGCACTGTAGCTCAGCACAGACACCTGAGGAACAGGAGAAGACAGGTAAGAACTCGATGGCACTCTTAAAAAAAACGCTCCTACCTTGATACTGGACACTGTCCTCTCTGCAGTCTCAACCTACCTTGTTGCTCATGTCATGAGACACCAGCGCCTGTTTGATGGCCCCCACTCGTCCGTCCATCATGTCGGAAGGGGCGATGATGTGGCACCCTGGAGGACAACAACACTAGTTACAGGTGTATTCCTTTAGCGAACGCTTTCCTCCAAACAGCTTCCAGAAAGTAGAGAATCAAGGATCGTAAGTTTGAGAGCCCAGTTTTAAGAGCGTTTCGCTAGAGTCAAGGAATGTATGGCTGTTTTAGGGGGTAGTGTGTTTACTGTTCCAGACTTTACATCTAGATGTAAATCTCGATGTCTAGATGTAGATTTCTTCATCTAGATGTTGACCATGGGCAGAGTATTCCTTGTGTGGTGAAGGGAGAAGGGGGGGACATGTGGGCAGAGGAAGCAGAGTCAAGTTACCCGCTCTGGCGTAGGCCACTGCCACCTCCGCCAGACGCTCACAGCTGGCAGCGTTATCCAGAGTCCCGTCTTCACGCAAGATTCCTTGGAAAGACGAGAGAGCAGAGATCAAGTCTTAATGTCTTTGGGAGGGACTGTAGAGGAGGGAGGAGGGAGGAAGGGACTGTAGAGGAGGGAGGAGGGAGGGAGGGACTGTAGAGGAGGGAGGGACTGTAGAGGAGGGAGGAGGGAGGAAGGGACTGTAGAGGTCCTGGCTCACCACAGTGTCCGTGGGAGGTGTAAGGGCATAGGCAGACGTCGCAGGCCAGGACCAGATCTGGGAACAGCGACCGCAGCTTCCTCACAGCCAGGACCGCCGGGGTCGAGTCACAGTCTGCGCCCGAGCCTCTCTCATCCTGGGGGTCAAAGGTCATGTCAAATGTTGTCCAAGGCGGGAGGACTTGAACCTGCGACCTCTTGATTTGCAGTCAGTTGCTCTAACGTTGAGCTGCACCCATCGAATCATTACAGTAATCCTCTCAACACTGCTGCATGTAGTCAACCTTTTAAAACATTCACGCTTTTCAGAAACGGATCAGATTATGTTACATTCAAGTCATTTAACGGATGCTTCAAAGTGACGTACAAACATCAAGAGTCCAGCAGAAGATGAAGGTGATCAGAAGAGCATAGTTATTACAGTTTTACCTTTGCAATGTTCGCAGGCACTCCAAATATCAGCACACACTTCAATCCGTTCTCTACGAGCGGCCTCAACATGTCCTCCAGCTTGTTCACCCCGTACCTGAGGACAGACACCACACACACGTCAGACAGAAACACCCTCTCTTAGAAACACCCCCTCTTAGAAACACCCCCTCTCAGAAACACCCCCTCTCTTAGAAACACCCCCTCTTAGAAACACCCCCCCTTAGAAACACTTTCTTGTTTGAATTAATAGTATTTCATGTGGATCTCATTAGCTATAAATGTTTTGTTCTATGATAACTTCCTAAGTTCTGACCCGTGGTGAGCAACATTCTGTGTATGATTACTAATATCTGACCTAGAAAACTCAGAGTCATTGAAAGAGTTACACAGAGACCTTTTTAAAACCCTGACTCTTGGTGTGTCATGATTTCAAATCCGTCTTTGTGATTAGTGATCAAAAAGTTTTAAATAATCCAGTGACTGTGGAAGGTTATAAGAGCTGATGTGGTGTTGTGGCCCAGGTTATGAGAGCTGATGTTGCGATCACTGTTGTCAGAGATGTGATCACCCGTCACATGAATGAGACTTAATGTCACTCATCTCTGACTCACTGTTATGTGGGGAATTCAGTGTGAACATCCAGTGTGTGCATCTATTAATGTGGAGGGAGGGGAGGGAGGAAGTGGGACAGGGGGAGGGAGGGAGGGAGAGAAGGGGAGGGAAGAGAGTGGAGGGAGCCAACGGATTCTCAGCTTATCTTCTTCCATGGCCTGACTCAGGCCTCACCCTGTTGCCTGTCTATCTGAGGGGAACACCCTGACCCCAGGCTCACACTGCAGACACACTGAGGGCAACACCCTGACCCCAGGCTCACACTGCAGACACACTGAGGGCAACACCCTGACCCTAGGCTCACACTGCAGACACACTGAGGGCAACACCCTGACCCTAGGCTCACACTGCAGACACTCATCAGCTGCTGCTCAGACAGCAGATCCTCTGATCAGACGGTGGTCGTGTACCTGGCCTGTCCCGGCAGACTGGCGATGGGCTCCACTGCATCAGGACTGTCCCTGTGTAGGAGAGAACAGGAGACACAGCTCATCCACCACAGTGAGAGAGAGTGGCTGTGTTTGTAGCAAAGCACAGTTACACGTGACCCCACATGCTCAATGTGTCTAGCTAGGCGCAAAGAATTATGTGCTTTTGTAACATTGTACTAATGTTGTTAATATTGCAACAACTGAAGTTATTGTGCACTGTGTCTGGTAGCTGAGCTGTGGTTCCTCTGCAGTGTTCCTGCTAAATACAGACCGTTCCAGGACTCTGAAACACTGTTAGAACTCCAGACTTCTGATCCTTAACTTCTGCTCTACTTTCTACATGGTGCATTCAAGCATACACCTGCTGAATCAATCAAATGTGATGAACATGTACAAAGTGAATGTAGCAAAAGGAGCATTACGTGACGAAGATGGGGTAGATGAGGTTGTCGGGGGTCAGGTGGGAGGCGCTGGTCTGCCAGGATCTGAGGGTGGGGTGGAAGTACCCGCTGTGGAGGAGAGACTGGACCGGCTGCATGGTGGCCCTGGGGGAGACACAGGAAACATGTGATTGTTGCGATTGGTCCAAACTGATCCAGATCGGCTGGAAATCTGGCAGAATAGGTGAGTCTTAACAGTTGTGGCCAAAACCAGTGTTTTAGGATGAACTACTACTAGCTAAGGAGTGGTTGGAGTTGTAGCGCGTGATACAAAATGCCTCCTCTTTTCCCATCCGTTTCCAAGGACGACTTCCCAGATGGTTGTGTGAAACAAATCAACTGACAAGTCGTGTTAGGTGTCCAGATGAATTCTGCAGAGCAAATAAAACGTGACCTTTCAGATTCGTTTGGATCCCATGCAACAACTGATAAGGTAGCTTAATTGCAGAAGACCAGCATGCTATCTAGAACCACACACGGGGCATTACAGTGTGAATTGAAGTTGAATTGGAGTTTGTTAGGGCTCCTCTTGACGGCAATATAGCAGAATCTCTGACAACAGAGGTCAATTCAGCTCTCTGACTGAGGTGTTTCTTTGATATATCTTTTGAAACAAGCTATTGCCTCGGAACAAACCCCAAACACGTGCATAGTAGAATGGCTCGCGGCTTGAAAATCGCCACTAATGTGTGTGAATTTGTGACGAATCTGGTGATAGAGGCAGACTGATAGGTGCACGCACCGCTGGGAAACCAGTTAGTTCGGAAACAAGTAGGGACACATCAAGGGCCTAATGCCATAACAGTCCCTATCTATTCTGCGTTAGTCCTACGTTTAATACAGAACGGAGAGAAGGAATGAAAGCGCAACATTCCCGCCTTGAACAGGCGGCATAAGAGGGTTAGAGAGATGTAAGATGTGTAGGGAAACAGATGGCTGAGCGGTGAGGGAGTCGGGCTAGTAATCAGAAGGTTGCCGGATTGATTCCCCGCCGTGCCAAATTACGTTGTGTCCTTGGGCAAGGCACTTCACCCTACTTGCCTCGGGGGAATGTCCCTGTACTTACTGTAAGTCGCTCTGGATAAGAGCGTCTGCTAAATGACTAAATGTAACTAATGTTGGGGAAATCAGTTTGTTTTGTCATGTGTGTCTGGATTTTTTTATCTGAGTAAAAAAAAAAAAAGATATACATAATGCTGCTAAATGACTAAATGTAAATGTAAATGATGTAAGATGATTGCGAGAGAGACCAGTAGGAGCTAAATCTTTTTTTGCGTTTTGGACGTCCATATGGACGTCCATAGACTGACGGCGATGGCTGCTGATCTTTGCATGGATGGACGGACGGCGATGCTGTTCAGAGTGCCGTCCATAGAGGGAGCAGATATTTTGGACGGCGTCATAGCCGTCCATATGGACGGCGATGCTGTTCAGAGTGCCGTCCATAGAGGGAGCAGATATTTTGGACGGCGTCATAGCCGTCCATATGGACGGCGATGCTGTTCAGAGTGCCGTCCATAGAGGGAGCAGATATTTTGGACGGCGATGGATTAGCAGGGACGTCCCTCGTGCCGTCCATAGAGGGAGCAGATATTTTGGACGGCATCATAGCCGTCCATATGGACGGCGATGCTGTTCAGAGTGCCGTCCATAGAGGGAGCATATATTTTGGACGGCGATGGATTGAATGTTTAGCAGGCTGTTGAGCTAACAGAACTGCCGAAGGCTACCATAGCATGTAGCTAGCTACATTAACTTTGGATGACTCTATCTTTTGTCAAGTTAATTTGTATGAATTGCATGTTAGTGCAATATTTACGCCTTTATTCTGTTTTTTTTACATAATCAGCAGTATGATCTCATGACAATATAGACTTGAAAAACAATATGTTATGGTTTGGGTTTGCCTATAGGCTACATTTATTTTAATTATTTCGAGAATTGTTAATAAAGACTCATTTAAAAGGTTAACATTGTGTTATGACCCTATGAAATACATTGCCATTTAGGTCTTTTAAACCGTCAGTTTAAAGTGTTTTATGGGTGGATTTGAAGCCACCAGTCAGTAGCTCCAATCTTGCGCACGAACTTTGCGCACGGAGACAAACGCAAAACAACAAACACTCGCTTGGAGCGGAGACCAATGCAAAACACAATACGATGTGTTGAGCCAAACCAAAGCCGTCAAAGGCTACCATGAATGTAGCTACAGCAACCGTGGATGACTCAATAAGTTTTGTCACGTTATTTTGTATTAATTGCATTTAAGTGAAGGCTATATATTTACGCCTTTATTTTATTTTTAACATACAAAAGTAGGCCAATCAACAATATAATCTCATGACAATACAGACTTGAAAAACAATATGTTATGGTTAGGGTTTGCCTAGATATAGGCTACATATATTTTAATTATTTCGAGAATTGTTAATAAAGACTCAATTAAGATTTTAACATTGTGTTATGACCCTATGAAATACATTGCCCTTTAGGTCTTTTAAGCCGTCAGTTTAAAGTGTTTTATGGGTGGATTTGGAGCCACCAGTCAGTAGCTCCAATGTTGCGCACGAACCACTTTGAGCGGAGACAAATGCAAAACGTAATAGCCTATGGGCCTAACACTCCAAATGTTAACCTTTTAAATGAGTCTTTATTAACAATTCTCGAAATAATTAAAATAAATGTAGCCTATAGGCAAACCCAAACCATAACATATTGTTTTTCAAGTCTATATTGTCATGAGATCATACTGCTGATTATGTAAAAAAAACAGAATAAAGGCGTAAATATTGCACTAACATGCAATTCATACAAATTAACTTGACAAAAGATTGAGTCATCCAAAGTTAATGTAGCTAGCTACATGCTATGGTAGCCTTCGGCAGTTCTGTTAGCTCAACAGCCTGCTAAACATTCAATCCATCGCCGTCCAAAATATATGCTCCCTCTATGGACGGCACTCTGAACAGCATCGCCGTCCATATGGGCGGCTATGACGCCGTCCAAAATATCTGCTCCCTCTATGGACGGCACGAGGGACGTCCCTGCTAATCCATCGCCGTCCAAAATATCTGCTCCCTCTATGGACGGCACTCTGAACAGCATCGCCGTCCATATGGACGGCTATGACGCCGTCCAAAATATCTGCTCCCTCTATGGACGGCACTCTGAACAGCATCGCCGTCCGTCCATCCATGCAAAGATCAGCAGCCATCGCCGTCAGTCTATGGACGTCCATATGGACGTCCAAAACGCAAAAAAAGATTTAGCTGCCTCTCAGAGAGACGGAGAAAGACAAAGATTTGGCATAAGACCCCACGTTTTTGAGACACAGGAATGTGACGTTGTTTTACACAGTTCTGCTTCGTTTCCCTCACCACCAAATTAAATGGCTAAGCATGCGTGAACTTGGCTCGACACAACATTGCTTGACCGAAATTACGTATTTTCTTACAATGTTTTCTGTGTACGCAAAACGTGTAGCCTACTTTGATTCCAGTCACAATAACATAGAATGATGAACCATAACAAATATACATCTTTGACAAACAAACATTGAATGAATATGACTCAAAAGCAATCAAACAAAACTATTCATACAACATGAACTGGATGGAAAATTATTTTTCTGTAAGAAACTCAAACTCATCCAGACTAACAATAGTGAGGATAATTGATTAGTTGACATTTCTCTTCACCCAATATACTAGTATAACGTACTGTAAATGTCATGTATTAGATAAGTCAGAATGGTGACCAATTCAGCTACTAGCCAAACTACCACTCTGACTGACTGCAATGAATAACCTAGTTATATACTTGCTTGCAAACTTTTTCCCTCATTAATGTAAATATGAAAGTATGTTTCTCAATTAATAATGCTTCATAACAGCCAATAAATACCCACGAATGAATGAATACACGTTAGTTGTCTAACCTTTGTACAATTCGTCCTCTTCAAAAATGTTCTTCCTCGAAGAAGTCAGAGAAACTGTCGGCCACCGTACACAGCTGTGATATAGTACGTCTGAGATCTCGCGATGCGAAAACCGGAGGAAGGCTGAGGACAGGAAAAACATTCGGAAGATGAGTCGTTGTTTGATAAAACCGAATCAAAATACTCAAGTCTCATGAAGGTAAAATGACATACTCAAGTTTGGACTACGCCTGAATGCATATCAATACATGACTACATGCAGGGTGTGGTGGCGTTACGAAGGTAGTTGTCTAGCTGGCTAACGACAGCACTCTCACTAGCTAGCTGTTGTCGCTAGCCATTCAGGCACTATCCTCGCGTTAGCGAACATTTTATTTGTGTGATCTAAGCTTCTGCTTTAGCTCGTATATTTTAAGGTAGACTTGCTGTTTACCAATATATGCGAACGAACTGTCGCTAGATTTTGTACAACCCTATGAAAGGGTAACATCTTGCTTGCTTTGCAAGCCATCAAGGTACATTCAGCTTATTCATAATTTCTTAAACATTTTGTTCAAATGTAACAAGAATGATCAACGTCATCTGCTAGCTGATGTGAATTAAGTTGACAACAGGTCATTTTAATACGTTTCTTTCAAAAAATGATTTCTAATATGGACGTGCATATTTGCATTGACAGGCTGAAGTGTGGTTGGAGAAAGACTACAAGTCCCAGAGACGCCCTCAAAGCTCTCCAGCCATCTGAAGCTTTCACCTGTCACCCTCACTAACCCCTCACACAACTTCAAAGATGTGAATTCTGGGACCATCTGCGTCCACAATACCTGTCCTAGTCGAGGACGCCCCCACCTGTGACTCCCAGTTCCGACGTCAATGTCCCCACCCTACGCACAGAGCCCCTCCCCCTCACGCTGGGCCAGTGACTCGCCCCTAGTCCGTCCCTGAGAGAGAGAGGACTCTGCTCTCGGCCCCTCCTCCCTCCTCCACCATGTTGTTCTCCCTGCGTGAGCTGGTTCAGTGGCTGGGCTTCGCCACCTTTGAGCTCTTCCTCCACCTGTGCGCTCTGCTGGTGTTCAGCGTGCTGGTGGCCCTCCGTGCCGACCTGTTCGCCCCCGCCATGAGCTGGTGGCTCGTCTTCGTGCCTCTGTTCGCCGCCGACGGCCTCAGCACCTACTTCACGGCCATCGTATCCATCCGCCTGTACCAGGAGAACGAGAAGCGTCTGGCGGTGCTGAGGCTGCTGTGGGTGCTGACGGTGCTGAGCCTGAAGCTGGTGTGTGAGGTGCTGCTGTGTCAGAAGCTGGCGGAGCAGGAGAAGGCCAGGGAGCTGTGGTTCGGCCTCATCGTGTCGCCGCTCTTCATCCTCCTGCAGCTGCTCATGATCAGGGCCTGCCGCGTCAACTGACGCCCTGGGGGGGGGGGGGGGGGGGGGGGGGGGGGGGGGGGGGGGGGGGAGGGAGGATGACCCCCCTGATGCCCTGGGGGGGGGGGAGGATGACTCCCCCCTGACGCCCTGGGGGGGGGGGGAGGACGACCCCCCCTGCCACAGAAGGTCCAGGTTTACACACGCACGTGTGTCAGACTGTGTTGGGTATGTTGGGAGTGTCTTCTGACTAAGTCATGGATCTCATTCCTCTCTTACCCGCCGTCTGGTCTCTGAGCAGAACATCTCTCCATGCTGTACCGTGCTTGGCTGTCCGCTGAACATTACTGCTGTTCATTCATACCAAGTGTATCTGGTCTGTGTGTTGATCCTAATGCCCAAGCATGCACTCATTGCCTATTGTTTTTTTTCCTTCAAAGAGCCATTCCTGATAAAAAAAGGACTCGTTTTGGGGGACTGATGGGATAGGGAATGGAGTTTGAGCAAATGGAAATAGTCTTTTTTTTAAGCGTAACTCGACTTGCACCAACAATATTATTGTTTGTCTATTTGCTTGTTTTTTTGGTACCTGTGTTGTATTATTGCTGTTTATATACGTGTAAATAAACCATCAACATTTAACCTTGTTGAGTTTATCATGTTATTTTGATCAGTTATCCCATAAGAGATATCCTTTTTCCATTGTTTGTTATAAATGCTTGAATCTATGGGATTTTTACAATTAATCAAATGTAATCGACCTGTCTGCCCCATTGTGCGTTTGTGATTAAAATTCTTCCACAAGATGGCGCTACTTACGTTGAGGACCGTTTGTGGAGAGTGACTTGACCCACTTGACAATTTCTTATTTCTTATGCCTAAAGCTTAAGTTATAAAAAGTTGAATTTCACCGAAGGATAAGCTTTACTCAGCGAGTCATAGTTAAAACGACGTTATTATGAGTAAATATAATTTGTTAGTTTTATTTGACATGACAATTTGAGTAAGGGACACATCAAAATGTTGTAATTTACTGAGACGTGGGAGTTAAGTGTAGGGAGGGTTGCTCATGTTGTCTGTGTTGTATTCCTGTCATTGGTGTTGGACCTGTGGAGCTGTTCACGTGAACTTCCGCCTCGTCCTGTAAAAGCCCTACTGAAACAGTCTGGGGAATATAGCAATATGGGTTCATTCATTCATTATTCAAAAGTTATGAAATCTTTCAACAGTACTCCAATTTTCTGTCCCTCTCTCTTACTCTTTATTTGTCACTCTTGCTCACTGTTTCTCTGCATGCAACCTACATAGACTTTCATGGACCATAAATAATCTCGTGCATCAGAAGCACGGTACAGCATTGTGCACGCTCTTCTCCTTTGCCCTTGTGCGAAGAGGCTCATTGGGATTCTAAGCTTGTAGTGACTGTGCGGTGATAAATGTTTGATGAGAAACAATATAATCTCCTACTAGCTGTACCCAAGAATAGAACTCCGTAATACCACCTAATTTATTTCCTAATGTGTTTATCCCAGTCGGATTATTCGGAAGGCACCGGCATCATAGACGTAGCTGCTGAATTAACGCGAATTAAACCCTTAAGTGACTGGGTTGGTCCACAAACAGCTAAACCGTCACATAAACGCGATGACAAATTCGACTCACACAGCGTCTCGTCCACTTATTTTGAAGCTGTGTTATAGTTAGATTTTATGTGTGTAATGTAAACAGCACCCTTCGAAGCGATGGGGACATTTGTATTGTATAAGATTACAAACAACGGGTGGGACGAAATATAATCAATTCACTGAAAGGGTTAAATAGTAAAAAGGGGTGGGACGTAGATACTTGATTGACAGGTCGTCCTTGCCTGCTCAACAATAGAAATGGGAGGAGATGTAGTTAGGGGGTGGAGCAAGATGTTTAAAGTAGGAGTGTCTTAATCGCTATCACCAAATGAGGTTGCTCCTTTAGTCCTTGGGAGGCGCGGCTTTGAATACTGGAGGATGACGTTGTAGGTTTACAGGTGCGGAAGGCGGGGCTGGAGACCCAGACAGAGGAGGGAGGGAGGAGGAGGAACCCAAGAAGGCAGAGAAAGACCGAGGTGATGTATGTGTGTGTACGGTAGGCTACTCGGCGCTGCAGGTACAGCGAAAGACACAGGATATAGGGTTCCGTCCCAGCCCGGGGAACAGCTTCTCCCTTGCCCCGGAGACGTTATCCTCTCGTTCCACAATGTCTGGGGGAGAGGTACGTGTCCTCCGCCAAGAGGCAGGCCAGGAGAGCCCGAGGATGCCGGCCTGGAAACGAGAGATTCTCGAGCGGAGGAAAGCGAAGGGTGGCGGAGCAGGAGCAGGTGCAGCCGAGCCGTGCCCTAGCGCGAGCTCATCGCGGGTTAATGGCGAAGTAACGGGAAACGGCAGTGGCCCCAAAAAAGACAATACAGGCTGCGCTGCCGCTGGTCGGAACAACACCGTAGCCCCAGCAAGCCAGCACTTCGCAGGCAAGCGTGGCAGTAGCACCGTAACCTCCCCGGAGCTGTCGCCGGTGAAAACAAACAAAGACCCCTGGACTGCCACCGACGCTAACGACTCTGCTGAGAGAACGGCGAGGGAGGACGGGGGACACGAGAGCCTGGTTCTGCAGGACAGTCTAGGCCCCTTGCAAGAGAACCCGTTCATCAAACTGGAGAAGGAACGGAAGAAACGGCAGGACAGAGAGAATGCCTCTCGTCCGGTTCAGCATATACTGGAACTGTATGGGAGTGTTCCTGGAATACGGACTATACGCGCAGAGAATATCATTATCATCGAGTCCGATCCGGACTATTTCCCGGATACAAGTGGACTCAAATCCACGTCTACGCTTCAGCAGAATGGAGTTGGTAATTATAGCTCCCTCAACGACCTTTTGGATCGGAGAGGCAGTGCGGTTACTGAGATACGGGCGAAGGAAGTGGTCATTTATGACACGGCACTGAGTAGGAGCGAGGAGAACTTGAGCACGCTGGGTCGTCCGGGTTATGAGGGCTCGCTCGAGACGGGAGACGGTCAGGGCATGGTGAGCCGCATGCTTCAGAAATTCGACAGCAACTACGGCAAACTGCAACCCAAGTCTCGCAGCACAGAGAACCTTCTGGACCTGGAGACCAGCAGTGCGAACAGGTCGAGGTCCCGACCCAAACCACAGCCAGATCTGGTGCCAAAGTACGTGTCGCACCCTCAACTGGGGTCACCGGTCCGCAGCCTCGTCCGACCGGGCTGGTCCTCCCCCGTCCTCCAGGGCCCCCTGGCCCCCCGGGACTCCACGGGGGCCCCACAGCCCCCGTCTCCCTCCGGGTCCAAGACCGTCAGTGGGGGAGGCTGGGAGAGTCCCGAGGCGGCCTCCAAACCCAAGGTGCCATCATGCTCTTCAGAGATCCTCCGCGTCCGTGCCGAGTCCCCCTCCCCGGCCTCCCCTCCCTCCCCCAGCTTCGAGATCCGCCCAGCGGCCCGCCCAGACCTCTCCCAGCTGCCTGCTGGGGACCTCCAGGCCCGGGCCCTCGCCAACCTGCGCCTCCAGTCCCGGAACTCCTTCACGGTCGTCCCCAAGCGCCACGCCTCTGCCCCGGGCAGCACGGCCCCGCCCAGCCCCGCCAGACCCCGCCCCTCCCCCGGAGTGCCAACGCCCCTCTCCCCCACGTCCCTCTCCCCCACGCCCAGCCCGGAGCCCTCTAGCAGAGAAGAGGAGACCATCCCTGTCTCCCCCTCTCCAGACCTGTCTCCCCCTGCCTCCCCCACCGTCACCGTCACCCCTGCCCCCACCTCTCCCCCTCCCTCCTCCCCCCCCCCAGAGGCCCCCCCCTCTGAGCACCTCCCCATCACCAACATAGACGACATTGACGTGGAGCCCGGACCCCCCTACCCTAGCCCGGTGGTCCAGAAGAGGAAAGGAAACACCTTCACTGTGGTGCCTAAACGCAAGCCCCAGCCCCAGCCCCAAGCCGACCCCCAGCCTCAGACCGACCCCCAGCCTCAGACCACATCCCCCCAGCCCCAGGAGGAGCCCTCTGGAGGGGCAACACCCGCCTCCACGCCCCCCCCGGCCCCCTTCGCCCAGCTGGGCTCCCTGCTGAAGAAGCGCTACCCTGCTGTGGAGGAGATCCAGGTGATCGGAGGGTACCTCTCACTGGGGCGCTCCTGCCTCTCCAAGACCAGCTCCACGGGCAAGAAGGTGAGCAGACCTGAAGCCTGGAGCTGTCCTGATACACCTGGTATAGATGTTACACCTGTTCTACACCTCTGATACACCTGGTATAGATGTTACACCTGTTCTACACCTCTGATACACCTGGTATAGATGTTACACCTGTTCTACACCTCTGATACACCTGGTATAGATGTTACACCTGTTCTACACCTCTGATACACCTGGTATAGATGTTCCACCTGTTCTACACCTCTGATACACCTGGTATAGATGTTACACCTGTTCTACACCTCTGATACACCTGGTATAGATGTTCCACCTGTTCTACACCTCTGATGCACCTGGTATAGATGTTACACCTGTTCTACACCTCTGATACACCTGGTATAGATGTTCCACCTGTTCTACACCTCTGATACACCTGGTATAGATGTTCCACCTGTTCTACACCTCTGATGCACCTGGTATAGCTGTTACACCTGTTCTACACCTCTGATGCACCTGGTATAGCTGTTACACCTGTTCTACACCTCTTATACACCTGGTATAGATGTTACACCTATATGGGACAGCTATACCTGTTAGTGGCTTGTGTCGCTGTTAGGCCGCATAAACTAAACCAGCCTGCTTCCTGTTTGATAGCAGCCTGTTTCATGCAAAGCGACCAATGAACAGTGCGTACGGAAAGAACAGCAGAACTTCCATGGTGTTGTTGTATTAAGCGGTGGTCAAAGTCATGGTCTGGTCACAGTATTAACAGTTGTTGTTGCGTTGTACCTAGAGCAGCTTAAACAGGCTGAGGCTGTGTGTGTGTGTGTGTACGTGTGCAGGTGTCTGAGTGGGTTAGGACATGCTTGAGGAGTTTCTACCTGACAATCCCGTCAAGCTGTCAGCAGGTCCTGTGCTCCTGCTGCTCACCTGCTCACCTGCCCACCTTCTAACCTGCTCACCTTCTAACCTGCTCACCTGCTCACCTGCCCACCTTCTAACCTGCTCACCTGCTCACCTTCTAACCTGCCCACCTTCTAACCTGCCCACCTTCTAACCTGCCCACCTTCTAACCTGCTCACCTTCTAACCTGCTCACCTGCTCACCTTCTAACCTGCTCACCTTCTAACCTGCTCACCTGCCCACCTTCTAACCTGCCCACCTTCTAACCTGCCCACCTTCTAACCTGCCCACCTTCTAACCTGCTCACCTTCTAACCTGCCCACCTTCTAACCTGCTCACCTTCTAACCTGCTCACCTGCTCACCTGCTCACCTTCTAACCTGCTCACCTTCTAACCTGCTCACCTTCTAACCTGCTCACCTTCTAACCTGCTCACCTTCTAACCTGCTCACCTTCTAACCTGCTCACCTGCTCACCTTCTAACCTGCTCACCTTCTAACCTGCTCACCTTCTAACCTGCTCACCTTCTAACCTGCTCACCTGCTCACCTTCTAACCTGCTCACCTGCTCACCTTCCCAGAGCTGGGAGACCCCTCCTCTCACACACGCTCTGTAAGCTGCCTGTTAAGGGACAGGTTCACCTATGACCTCAGACGTTCCTGGGTGTTGCCTAGAGGTTGAATTACAGTGGAAAAACTCAATTAGCCTGCCTGCAGCAAAAGAGAAGTTTGTGTATCTTCCTGGTTACTGACACATGGACGTGTAGAATACAGTGTTCGGTACACATCAGTGTTACATGTTACATTACATGTTTTAATTGCGCAGACGTCCCCTCGTCTTTCAATGGAAGAAGCTGTGGATTGCTGTGTTTATGACATTGTGTTTACAATATGATCTAAATATCACCTGATGACGGCCAGCCCAGTTTAAACAGATACGGTCATTACCTTCTGGGTTTTGATTACCAGACGTGAATCTAGGCCACGGGGCTGTGTGTGTCTCCACACACACCTGGACTACAGCCCTGCACTGCTCTAATCCTGAGTATTACCTGTCCTCTCACCTGCCTGGTCACGCCTTGCTCTGTCTGAGTGTGTGTTCCTGTTGATGTGTGTGTTCCCAAGAGTGTGTGTAGGTGTGGTTGTATTTATGTGTGTGTGCTGTCAAGAGACTGTGAACACTGGCATTAATGAGGCCAGGCCCCTCAGAAGCATTCAGTGTTTTTGTCCTTGTCCTCTGTTCAGTTCATTATACCCACGCTACGTTTGGGCTCCACCAAATTCCCCCTTTGTTGTTTGTGCGTGCTTGTCCTCCCGGTCATCTTTTCAAAGCGGCCAAGGCTCTGGGTAGAAACCCAGGGTAGGGCCACAAGCAATTACAAAAGCATCAAGGGCAGGTCTATATGTCATTTGTGTGGAATTTGTTGGCCCTGTTTTTTTTGCGAGTCTGGTTTTCTCTCTGCGTTTAGGGTTGGGTTTGTGAACGCAGTGTTTCCATACAAAATGTTTTAACAGGGGAACGAGGAGTGCTTGTTCTGTGACCAGAGGGAGAATGACTGGCTGTCCTGAACGTGAGGAGGGAGGGGAAACTGCTTGATCTGGCTACCCTCCTACAACGTCTCCTGAGTGGACCTTCTCACTCCCTCATATATGGCCTCTTGATTTTATTCAAAGTGTTCATCTAACAGTAGAAGTGTTTGTTTGGCTTGGTTTGTCATCATGTTGGTCTGCTCTCGAGATTGAGATGGACCTGTGTAAACAACATGGGTGTTAAATTGACACTGAAATGTTTTCTGAGTTCTGACCTCATGGTGGCTGTTCCAAGGCCCGTTCTGTGGGTGGTATCTGATCCTGGTTGTCGGCCGGGACAGTGTCTGTGGCCTCCTCTCTCCATCCTCTACCTCCTCTCCTCCTCTCCTCGTTTGGTGGTGAAGGAATGACAGCAGGAATTACGACGTGCTATGTAGGTCAAGAAGAGTCTTTGTGCGTTCTGCTGCAGCTCTGATCTGCATGAGGAGAAATCCAGAAGGACTCTGTAACGTATAGAAGACCTGGGCTCATGTAGGAAAGGAACGACTGTGCTGTCTATTTGTTTACCAGGCGTGTTTTAACGAGGGCATGTCCGCTAAGAATCCACTTAAGTAGCAACACAGGATGCGGCTCAGAGAGAAGGGTACCGTCTGTGGTGGCATAGCTTAGTGGTGGATGGACATAGCTCTGTGGTGGAACATTGCATTGCAGTTCAAGATGTTGCATGTTCAAATCCCCTTTGTACTGTGAGTCACTTTGGATAAATGCTTCTGTTCGGTGAACACGTTACGTCACGAACAACAGGTATCTTCCGGAGGGCTAAACTTGGCATCTGTTGCCTGCCATACTGTGGAGGTTTGTTCTCCACACATCAGTGTTTATTTGAGACGTGTAGCTTCCACCCGCCCTGCTGCAGAGTTGTGTGTGTGTGTGTGGCTCCCCTCTTTGTCCTCACACACACACACACACACAGCTGCCAGCGAGACGTGGAAGAGCTGAAGTGGTTGTTTTTGAAGGCTGGTTTTCTCTGGGACTATTTATTATGGGAACGGGAAGACAGGCTCATGTGCTGGAAGTCAACCAGCAGGGATCATGGAGGGAGAGAGAGGGGGAGGGCAGAGCAAGAGAGAGAAGAGAGGGAGAAAGAAAGAACGAAAGAGAAAGAAATGGAGAGGAAGAGGGAAAGAGAGGGGGAGTGGAGCGTGGTTGAGTTTCCTGACACTTCCCCAGTTCTGTCTGTTTTCTCCAGTTCTGTCTGTTTTCTCCAGTTCTGTTTTCTCAAGGTCTGTCTGTTTTCCCAGCAAAGTACCGGTGCCCCACTCAGCCGAATCACCTGTAATGGATACGACAGATTATTTCTGTAATGAGGTCTACTCGTTCAAGTTGACGGCTTGAAGCTTTGGTGGCCGTGCCATTCTGATGGGCAGCTAGTTCAGACTGCCTGCTGTGAATTCAGGCTAAATAACCTTCATTCAAACGTTAAGCAAGCTGCTTACACAGTTTGACCTAAATACACGCCAACTATTTTCCTGGCGTTAACACACAAGGTAGATTTATTGGCAGGCGGTCTAGGTGTGTGTGCTGTAAGCTCTGATCTCAACACAGCAACTTAGAAATGTTTTAATATGTAATGATCTTGTGTTATAAGCAGACGTTTTATCCAAAGGGAAATGTAAACCTGCGACCTCTTGATCTGCAGTCAAATGCTCCATCCACTGAGCCAAACTCAAGCGTCTTTAAACCATTTACCCTTTTAGGTACGATCTGTCTCCAACTTATACTCAAGTCACCTGTGAAGGTGTGTCTGATCTGGTGTTTGACTCCACTTCAAGCTGCCACATCACAGCAGGAAGGGGCTGCCAGGGGTGCGTCGCTAAACATGTGACTCGATCCGGTCAATAGACCCTTTACCCAGAGCAGGTGCACCTTGCAGAGATACCACAGGTGTAAAAGTCCATCCTGTTTAATTATTTACCACCCGGCAGCCTCTCCTCATACCTCACTTCCTCTCACCTCACTTCCTCTCCTCATACCTCACTTCCTCTCACCTCACTTCAAGCTTGTTGTCACTGTCACTAGTGGATTGCACCTATAAAAGGGTGTGTGTGTGTCATTCAACAACATCTCCATCAGGAGCTACACAAAGGTGTGTGTGTGTGTGTGTGCTGCATACTCCCCTCCCCCCCCCCACACACACACACACCAAATACACATACACTTCGCACATACACACCAAACATACAGACTCTCTCCCCAGTACTATAGACCCTCGGTGTCGGTGTAATTAGAGTTCAGCCACTAAACCCCACTGTCATACTCATGTTTAATTCAGGCTCCCCCTTGTGTGAGTGTGTGTATGTGTGTGTGTGTGTGTGTGTGAACGCTCGTATGTGTGACAGCGAGAAGGAGAAAGTGTGTGTGAGAGCAGGATGGAGTGAGGTTTGTAAAGGAAGCGCGGCGAGGGCGGAGCGAAGAGTGAGTGGGTAGACAGAACAGCATGTATTAATACCAGCCCTGCTCTGCTCAGCCCTGCCCTGCTCTGCTCAGCCCTGCTCTGCTCAGCTCTGCCCTGCTCTGCTCAGCCCTGCTCTGCTCAGCTCTGCTCTGCTCAGCCCTGCTCTGCTCTGCCCTGCTCTGCTCTGCTCTGCTCTGCTCTGCTCAGCCCCGCTCTGCCCTGCTCTGCTCTGCTCAGCCCTGCCCTGCTCAGCTCTGCTCAGCCCTGCTCTGCTCTGCTCTGCTCTCCACCTCAGCCCGCCTGCACCTGTCACGTACAGACGTGGAGGTCAGGCCTGTTAGCCTGGATATGTGTGGATGTTCTGACCTCACCGGATGAAGATCACCGAGCACTGAGAACATGGCTGCTCTCTCTGCTTTGTGTGTGGGTTTGTCAGTATGTTGCTTCTATTCTCAGTCTCCCATTCCTGTTGGTTTCATATCTTTTTAGTGGTTCGTCTAGTAGCCGTTTCCCCTCTCTGTCTCTCTCTCTGTCTCTCTCTCTGTCTCTCTCTCTGTCTCTCTCTCTGTCTCTCTCTCTCTCTCTCTCTCTCTCTCTCTCTCTCTCTCTCTCTCTCTCTCTCTCTCTCTCCCTCTCTCCCTCCCTCTCTGTCTCTTCATCTTTTTCTGTCTCTCCCTCTCTCCCACACATACTATATCCATGGCTCCTGTCATTAGGACAGTGGGACAGGAAAGGGTCTCTCTCTCTTTCCCCCGATCTCTCTCTCCTGATCTCTCCCTCTCTCTCTCTCTCTCTCTCTCTCTCTCTCTCTCTCTCTCTCTCTCTCTCTCTCTCTCTCTCTCTCTCTCTCTCTCTGTGTATCCCTTTCCCCTCTGTACCTACAATGTAGTTGTAGGTACAGAGGCACCATGGTTACGTGGTAATATGTTGCCTGATTAGTGAAATGGTTAACCTTAATGTAAAGTGTAACTGTTGTGACTGAAGGTATAGCTATGTAAACCACGTAACCTGTATGTCACCTGGTCACATGACCTGGTCACATGACCCTCTATGGCTGCGTATCCAAGAACTCCGCAGGAAAACAAACACTGTGTAGGATCTGCCCTCTCCTTGACTGTGACTCTCACACACACACACACACACACACACACACACACACACACACACACACACACACACACACACACACACACACACACACACACACACACACGTCAGTCATAACTCCCAGCATGAAAGGCTAATCCCACCCTGATAACAAGGAGACACTTGTTGGACTCTCTGTGTGACGCACTCTCTTGAGACATGCTCAGTAAACAGAGACTTCACATGTTGTCTCTCTCTAGACCACGCATCCAGGGGAGAGAGAGATTCCTCCCACACGTTGGAGTGTGTGAGTGTGTGTGTGTGTGAGGGCACACACATTTCCATGACCGCGTGCATCTTCCTGCGCCCCACCCTGTGTGCTGGACTGACAGAAAGAGAGCGTCCCCTGCTGGTCTGGCAGTCTAACACGAACCACCATCTGGTCAGTCTGTCTAGCTGCCCCCCTGACAAGCTGCCCCCTGACTAGCAGCCCTCTGACTAGCTGCCCCCTGACTAGCTGCCCCCTGACTAGCTGCCCCCTGACTAGCTGCCCCCTAACTAGCAGCCCCCTGACTAGCTGCCCTCTGCCTAGCTGCCCCCTGACTCGCTGCCCCCCTGACTCGCTGCCCCCCTGACTCGCTGCCCCCCTGACTCGCTGCCCCCCCTGACAAACTGCAATTACACAGCTCTGGCATTCCTGCTTCTCTGTGCCACAAGCACACACCAACGCATACACACACACACACACACCACACACACACACACACACACACCACACACATATACACACGAACCACAGAGATGCACACCCAGGCACACCCTTACACACACACAAGCCAGCAAACACACTCACTTACATTGTGTGTGTGTGTGTGTTATAGAGAGAGGGAGAGAGAGAGAGAGAGAGAGAGAGAGAGGAGGGAGAGGGAGAGAGAGGGAGAGAGAGAGGAGAGAGAGAGAGAGAGAGAGAGAGAGAGAGAGAGAGAGAGAGAGAGAGAGAGAGGAGAGAGAGAGGAGAGAGAGGAGAGAGAGAGGAGAGAGAGAGAGAGAGAGAGAGAGAGAGAGAGAGAGAGAGGGGGAGGGAGGGTGTGGCACTAGGCATCTAGTCTCCAAACAAGGACAGGACATGCTGGGTGGCCTGGAAACTATATCTGGCCCGACTCCCGTCTCATCTCTCGCCTATTCACCATAACTACTCTCCCCCCATCTCATCTCTCGCCTATTCACCATAACTACTCTCCCCCATCTCATCTCTCGCCTATTCACCATAACTACTCTCCCCCATCTCATCTCTCGCCTATTCACCATAACTACTCTCCCCCATCTCATCTCTCGCCTATTCACCATAACTACTATCCCCCATCTCTCTCTCCCTCTACTCTACCTCTCTCTCTTTCCCTACCTCCCTGTCTCTCTCCTGGTCTGTTTCTCTGTCTCTGTAGTCTCTCTCTCCGCCTGATAGGATCACCAGTGTTTAAACCCTTTAAGGAGCCGGTGTCTGCTCCCAGCAGCAGTGAGACCTCCTCACGCCTTTTTCCTCACCCCGGTCGCTTCCGCCTAGTTGTGTGGTAATTGTGGAGCAGTGACACAATCAGGTCCTGTGTGTCACTGCTCTCTGTGTGTGTCTCTCTCTGTGTGTCTGTATGTGTGTGTGTGTGTGTCTGTGTGCAGCTCTGAATGGGGAGAGCCAGAGGCCTGAATCGGCCTTCTGTTGGCCTGTCCCACAGCCTAGAGACAGGGTCGTCTGCTCCATAATAAACTGCTCTCATAGAGGAGATGTCTGGAGGGGAGGGAGAGGAAGAGAGGGGGGGGGAGACAGAGAGAGAGAGAGAGAGAGATGCAGTGGACTAGAAAGAGAGGAGAAGCTACTCACCAGCTAGCCTGATTTATTGATGCACTTGTTTGGCACGGACAACGCTTTTAAAACAGGACGTTGGAGGCCGGAGGAAATGCCAGTGAAGGAGAGCAGGGGGGGGGGGGGGGGGGGGGGGGGGAGTGAGGAGGGAGTGAGGAAGGGGGTCACCATGGCTCCTACATTAAAAATCGTATTTTCAAGTCTGCGGTGCTCTGTGGCCAGGAGCTGGAGGGGGGAGTTGGTCAGAGTGCTGCTGAAGAGGACACCAGTCTGGGATAACAACAGGATTCAGCCCTCAGAGATTTACTGTCCCGGTGTTCATTACTGGTTGGGGGGGGGGGCGGCCATAACAAACTGAGCTGTTGACAGGCACCGCCCTCACAGGGGGGTGGTTAGGGCTGGGGTAGGTAGAGGCTAGGGTAAGGGCTGGGGTACGTAGAGGCCGATCCTTGTGATGGAGATTAGGGCAGATTTAGAGCAGGGCCTGGAGAGGGGAACCTCCATCCACTGACTGCTGGGACATGAAACGTGTGTGTGTGTGTGTTCATCCGTGGGAAGTGAGTGTGCATAGTATTTACCATGGGAGCAGTTCAGTGGCATGCCTGTATTAAACATCCTCTCATCACCGGTCCAATATTATCTGAAAATAATCTATTAAAGGCTTAATGGTCTTAAGTTTCACTCGGGCTCGAAAACCATGACTGTTCGCTTCTGGAAAGTGAGCGGTCGTGTCCCCCCATGTTGACAAGCTCTCTCGCCCCACCTTCCTCGCGGTGCCGTGTTTGCTCTGCTCTGAAGTCTTGCCAGAGCGAGATGTCTAACAAGCTGCCGACAGGCTGGGATCAGCCCCGGTGCCAGGCCTCCCGGTCTGGGCACCAGCAGAAACAGACCTCACTCACACCACACGACGATAACTGTGTTAGTTTAACAGTTTTGTCCAAAGTGACCTACGTTCACCAGTGATTACACCGTGCAGATGAACACCTGTAAACACACTGGTCCTTCCAGGTCACATGAGAATGTTCCGGGGTAAATGAACTTTTGAACTTGTCACATGCACATTTATCTGTATCTTTCAGGTATTACAGTGGTACTACGTGATACTGGCTGTCTCCAAAACTGTCATAAGGAAACAAATTAAACATTTTAGTGTTTATTGTAGTGATTAAGTTATTCATTAATCATTTAGAATGCACAGTAAACCTTTTATATGCGCGTGTGTAGGATATTGTGTGTGCGTGTAGCTGTTAGTGTATATTGTGTGTAGCTAGTAGTGTATATTGTGTGTGTGTGTGTGTGTGTAGCTAGTAGTGTATGACTGTGAGGAAGCTCTTGTTATTATTTTTAGCTTCACCATGAACATACCATTGTAGATGTAGTGACAGGAAACAAGTGGTAATTTGCCTGATAGTAAAAATAACTCTAGTTGTCATGCTCTTGTTAATGCCTAACTGGCCATGTATTCATCTCAGGCTACGCTTTTATCCAAACCAGCAGCCAGTCGCTGCAGCGGAGGTTTGAACAGTCAAATGTTTGTTGAACAGTTGAATTCTTTAACACAAAGCTGAATTCTCCCTGAGCTACACTCTCCCTGCCGTGTATGTGTTTCCTTTTGTCCTCCGAGAGACTCAAGTCCTTCTCCCTTCTCTGTTTCTCAGCTGAAGATCTCCTTCAACGAGTCGAGCCTCCAAAACACCTACGAGTACCCGTCGGAGAGCAGCGTGTGGGACAGCGGAGAGGAGGAGGAGGAGGAGGAGGAGGGGGAGAAGAGAGGAGAGGAGGAAGAGCCTCGTAGTATAGTGGGCCGCATCCACATCCCCCGGCCTGGGCTCAGCAGCTCCCCCTCTCACCCCCCCAACAGCTCTGGTGAGGAGAGGAGGAGGAGGAGGAGGGGAAGAGGGGAGCGGAGTGAGGAGGAGAGGAGAGAGGATGAGAGGGGGAGAGGGGAGGAGAGGGGGAGAAGGGAGGGGGAGAGGGGAGGGGAGAGAGGAGGGGAGAGAGGATGAGAGGGGAGAGGAGAGAGGAGGGGAGAGAGGAAGAGAGGGGGAGAGGAAGAGAGGGGAGAGGAAGAGAGCAAGAGAGAAAGGGGAATGGAGTCAGTCAGGACAGAGGTTGGGCTGAATTTAACCGGCTGAACAAATCTATTCTTATGGAAAGAGAGTAGGTAGATAAGGCAGAATAATAAATTTGGTCCAGTCCAGTAGCAAAATGGAACTGCCTGTTAGAGCTTATGTAGGAACTGATATGAGTTGTGTAGAATGGGAGACACCTACTGGTCAGTTAGAGAACTATAGCATTGTGTCTAAACAGGTCAGTGTAGCATAACGACTAACTACAGTTACTGCCTCACACATTATCTGGTTTCGCCTCCATAAAAACATGCATCAGTCGTAAAAAGTAGCTCTGTTGATAACCTTGGTTGTACATTGAACACATACAGCTGGCAAGGTCGTCCAGACTCCTAAAGGAAACGTGTGTTTACGAGAACCCCGTCTAACATCGTGCTCATTTGCATGTTGTGAAACGTTTGAATGTTTGACTGTTCTGTGTTTCAGACCTGTCCAGTTACACGCCCAAACACACGGTGGATTTCAACACCTGGCAGGAACACAAGCTCGATGACCTTGCGTACCAGGGGGACGCTAATTCCCAGCGCACACAGATCTCAGAAGATGTCATGGTGAGGAAGAATTTTACGTAATCTACTTTTTACATTTGATTTATTTAGCAGACGGTTTTATCTAAAGCGACAAACATAGGTACCACTATCAGAAACTATAAATAATTGAACAAATCACTTTCAATAGCACAAGAGATACAAAGTAATTGTATTTTACATTAATAACTTTCTCTCTCTCTCCCTTTCTCCAATCCTCTTTACCTCATTTTGTCTCCTCTCCCCCCTCTCTCTCCCTCTCCCCTCTCTCTCTCCCCTCTCTCTCTCCCCTCTCTCTCTCCCCTCCCTCTCTCCTCTCCCCCTCTCTCTCTCTCTCCCTCTCTCTCTCTCTCTCCTCTCCCCTCGCTCTCTCTATCTCTATCTCCCCTCTCTCTCTCACTCAGCTGACTCCTGCAGACTGCTCATCTCTGTCGGACTTCGGCAGCGAGCCCGCTCTCTACTTCTGATCCAGCTGGACTGAACCACGCTCACATTCCAAACCCGTCTAAGCACTCCTCTCCATCACTCTTCCATCAGTTTCAGCCCCAGACATCAATCAATGATCACAGATAACCCCGAGCAGCTGGACTGTGCTCTCAGTCTGATCGGTGCATCTGTCCTCCTCTGTTCTCCCTGTTGCTCTGAGGAACATCGCTTTGGACTGACTGAGTTTGATTGTTAGGGAAGGTAGTAACGCCACAGAGCAGTTTGCTCCCTGGTCTGGAATACTCATGTCCAGCTCCACCCTGTCTGCCTGCCTCAGCACTCCATCACCCTTCTTTCCATCTCCGCCTCTCCCTCCCTCCCTCCCGGAGACAGTGCTGTAGTGACCAGCTCCCTCAGAGCAGCAGGGCCCGTCTCTGGGCCCGTCTCTGGCTCTTAGTGTTAACACGTTCCGGAGTTCCAGAATGTACGCCCGGAGCTCCATGCGTTCCGTACGTTCTGCTAGGAGTGGTCTGAACCGCTGTGAGTGACAGTAGAAGAAACAGAAAACAGACTCCGTACAGTGAAAGGGTGCCACAGTCGCAGCCTGTTGTGTTTTTGTTCGTTTTTTGTATCCGCATGTTGATGATCTCTAAAGGCTTCTGTCTGGATGTGGGTTCAGAACGAGCCTGAATTCAGTCTGTTGGACTTTGACCATGAGAGAGCCAGAGTTACCTTCACCCACCGCGTTGCTGGAGGTTTCCCCCACCTCTCCAGACCTGCTGAAGATGACTGAGTTGACCATCAGAGGATGGATTGTGGGGTAATGCGAGGCGTGTGATGGTTGGATAGGAATGTAAGCAGGATCGTAACACATAAGTTGTCCCAGGGTATGAATGTCTTCATAAACCCTTATCTGAATACCACCACCGCCACCATCTTCCTGCTGTAAACGGGAAGTGCTTCTGCCCCCACAGACCCTAGCAGGAAGAAGAACATTCTCTCTCCTTCTATAGTTCAAATCTGCATGTCTGACACTTGTTTGTGTAACTGAAAACGCTGTGTAGATCTGATGGCAGGCGCAGAAGGGCTCATGTCCCTTTCAGAACTGCAGACTGGGATACTCGTTCAGAGACTGTGTGTGTGTGTGCGTGCGTATGTGTGTGTGTGTGTGAACTGCAGACTGAATGTGTGCCGGTCTCTCCTGAGAGCCTAGTGTACTTAAACATTCCACAGAGAAAGAGTAGTTCGTTTTAGTCATGATTGCTTGATTGGTTGGTTGGTTGATTGGTTGGTTGATTGATGAAGGATGCAGGATGGGGTGTGTTCATCCACGTGTCTGTATCTAACGACTGTGGTAAAATATGATGTAATCAATGTTTTTTTCCATTATTATTATTATAAAAAAATACTCTTTTTTTACATTGCACCAAGTCTTCAAAAAATATTTTTTACTCATAATGCCAATGGATGCAAGTGTTTCTGTAGCTGTGGTTTGGTGGCCACACATCACTCAACATTCACAAATCTTCTCCTTTTGGCCAGTATTGATGTACAGTTTCTACACTCCGATTTGAAGTTCCTAACCATAATTTATTATCTGCATTACTTAATGCTTTTCCATATTTTCATATATCGATGGACGTGGTTTGAAACGAACCAACGTTATAGTGCTTTTGTGAGATTGGGTGACTGAGCAGTTTTATGTACAACCGTGTCTCAATGTAAACTTGTATGTGTCCTTTTTATTTGCACTGTCGTTGTGCTCGCTGTGTTCGGCTACTCGCGAGGAGGGATCTCAGAAGTTTGACCCGCGTCTCGATCTCACCGAGACGGTAGCGTGTAGAAAGACCGAGGCATTAAGATGATTCCGACGAAACCACTGCCCGTTTATGCCATGTCCTCAGACGATTTGCCACAACAGATGTACCAGACGTCTTTCTGACTGTCGAGCTTGAGCGGTTGGTCACGGAGTCATCACATACAGTCATGCCTCTTAGGACAGACTCCCCATGAAGACCAGGAGCTGGTCCTGAACTGGGTCTTCCTGGTCGTGGTTTCCATGGAAGCGAGGGACCAGGAAACAGGCCTTCCTGTGTGATTTTCCGGTGACCGTCTCATGTGACACCAGCAGGAATATAAAATGGCCGCCATGAGGACATAGAGACCGACTCACTTTAATGACTGCAGATGATAAAAACATGTTTGGTTATCGATACTTAACCACATTCGTTCTGCCTTGGACTGTTGTATTTCTGTCTGTCCCTGTCGAAGAAACGGTTCTTATAAGTCATACTGTAGCTAGAAAGCTTCATCTGTTTTCCTTCCTCACTGTCTTGAGTCTTCAACATCCTAGAGATGTGCTTACTGTAAAACTTTGTACCTGTTAATTTGGGCAACAAAAAAGATGTCAGAACTGTACAAATTAAAGTTAAATAAATAGATGAACCCTTGAACCATCTGTGTGAAGTTGTGACATCCTTCATGTTTGTTCCAGACATTCACAGTTTGGGTCTAACTTTGGGTCTACTTGAATGATCATAAATCCTAATGTTTGATGTGTTGATGATTGGCCTGTGAAGAGAATAGACAGTGCTCCCTCTTGAACCTCCAGTCTCCTGAATTAACTCAGCATGTACACACCAGAGAGACAGCAGGGAGACTCATTCGTACTGAATCCCACCACAGCAACACACCGGCACATGATTCATTCACAGATAATCTTTATTAAAATAATTCAAATGTATACAAAAGTGTGCGAGTAAGGGCAGCATTCAGACACATTCAAAAATTCAAAGCAATACCACATAAATATCTTACAAACAGTCCACAGGACAATAGATGAGAAGAGGAAGAGAAGGAGGTGAGAGAGAGGGTGTGTCAGGGTCAGGGGTCGCCCGACCTGCTCAGTGGTCCTTCGCTCGAGGTTCGGTGGTTTTGCTCAGGGTCCCCGTCTCCTTCTTCAGCACGCTGAGCAGAGTCTGGGAGCTCTCAAGGATCTGCAGAACACAGCAGAGTTACAGCAGTTACAGCAAGTTCTGATTCCTGGATCTCCTGCTGGACTTCCTGTATACGCCATGTGTACGTTGCATGAAAGCGGGTGCCGATGGAATGAAGAACAAATGTAAACGTGACCCTGCAGGCAGGGAGGTCGTAGGAGCTGTTGTCTTTAATCAGGGCAGCCTGGAGGGGGTTTACTGTGAGCTGGAGGGAGGTATGGAGTCTGGAGCACAGATAACATCCTGTCCTGTGTGTGTGTGTGCCTACTAACATCCTCCTGTGTGTGTCTGCAAGGGATGTTGGTAAAATAATACACCACCAGTGTATTAGTTTGTGTTCCTGTAGCGAGGCGAGTGTGCCAACCTTCATGTAGGCTGCCTCCGTCTCTGCGATGGTGCGGTCGAAGTCGGCGCGGGCGGTGAGGCGGCGTGCGAGGCTCTCGTTGACGCGGCTCAGCTTCTCCGTGAGGACGCGGACGTCGTGCTGCAGACGAGTCTTCTCCTCCTCCTCCTGCTGGATCTGACGGTTCAGCTCGTCACGCTTGGAGCACAGCTCCTCGATACCTTGGGGAGCGGGGGAGAAGACAGGGGAGGTGGGGGGAAGAGGACAGAGGGGGGGGGGGGTGACTCAAATCTGGAGACTGATGGTCTTTTCACAACAAAATAATTGACTATGTAGATTTGTATATTATATATACACCGGTATATGAATTTCTTTTTTTTCTTTTGACTATTTTAACAAACAACCAGGAGGGAGTGTGTGTTTCATGTGACCAGGTTCATGTTTATGTCCTCAGCTTGCTGATTCAGCTCATTCCACCCGGCCTGTGATGGATGAAGAATGCGTGTGCCTGTGATGGATGAAGAATGCGTGTGCCTGTGATGGATGAAGAATGCGTGTGCCTGACAGCCAGCGAGGAACCCAATCACACATGAATGAAACACCAGCATCACGGTCACTTCTAATCTGAACCACCAGGACACCACTGGCTCAGAAGACACTGCACCCATGGAACGATGTGTTGCTATTGCTGAATCCTTGATTTTTGATGTATTTTATATATGCAATTTGGATAAAAGAGTCTGCTGAATGAATACTGTAACGTAAAAATGTAAACCGAGATCAGTGCAGAGATTTGAAGTCATTGGAGTTGAGTGACCTCATGCAGTGTAGGCAAGGCCTTAAATCAAACCGTAAATTCTATGTCATAATTCCAAAGCCCCTCTGGCATTAAATCTATCAAAACCATAAATATTGAACCTCCATTTTACGGGTTTGAAACCCACTACCCAATAACGTTATCCTATTATAAAAATAGTCTTAAAATCAAATAAAATGTTTATTGTATAGCCTAGTCCTTATTACAAAGAGCTTCACAAATAGCCTTAGACCTGGCATCTTATTTCAATCATTTCAATTTCAAATCAGATGAAACTATCCCCAGACATATTGTGTGTTTTTAGACTGGAACACGGTTACACAGTATTGCTTGCCAAATACAAGCTTTAGTACACAAGCAGAATGTCAAGCCTTGATTTACAGCTTTGATGCCGGAGGTTTTGATGGCGTTGCTGTAACCCAGTGAATTATTGTCTTTTCCGGTGACTGCCAAATATGCAGCGTAAAACAGTCACATAACGCCCAACCTATGTTCTCAGTCTGGGTCACAGTAAGCAGGCAAGGCATGGTGCTACAAGAAGCCTGGAACATTCTAATCCTGTTCACTAATACTTCCGATAGGGAAATGCTACTGTTGATGGAACACTACAGGCTGTTAATGACAGTGGAAACCGCCTGATACTGAGGTTCCTAGTTTTAGAATCAAAGCATTAGAAGGTAAAGATAGCTTCAAGACAGACCTCTGTTCCAAGTAGGACATGTATTTATGGGTTAATCAGATTGCGCAGCCTCGCCATACCAGCCAAAAAAGGCAGGTCAAAAACCAAGGATGAAACGTAAAGACAGGCAAAATGTCACGTGTCATCAACAAGGAAAACCACAATTCGAATGTATGTTAGAAGTAGTAAGTAACTGTAGTTCTACATCAACATTTCCTAAGATAAAGATAATTCGAGGTGTTCGGGAGTTTGTGACATCAGAAAATGTAAAGTCTAATCCTACCGATTTATCTACTAGAATTTGATACTTACATTTTACAAGTTCATTGTTGTAGGTCTGTAGAGCTGCTCCTTGTTGGGTCATGATGTTGTTAAGTTTACACGGTTTGGCAACTTTTTGAGTCACTTGCCCGCGCACATGCACCTCTTTTTTGTTGAGTTGGCTGGCGCTATTTTCTACAATAACAGTGGTGACTGGTGAATGTCAATGAAAATGTTTTCCCGTGGTCAAATCAGTTAACGTGCAGGCTCCTTAGAGCAAAGATTGACACAAACCAAGTCAGTGGCGGTACGCTCAATGCTTCAAACTCCCTCCATTTAGCTCGTTTCTACGACAACTTACAAACTGTCACAAACACTTCCGCCACACTTCCGCCACAATACAACGTCACTAACATGCGACATTATACCTCAACGACAGCGCGATAACTTCAGGGCTTCAAATGACATTTTACAAATTCTACTCATAGATTAGCCACAGTTCTATTCGTGTTACATTGATTTCAATAATATGTGCGTGTGAAATTACTTAAATAAGTTCATTGTCCTTTCTCGTACCGAACCTTTCTGGTCAATCTTTGGTCAAAAGGAATGGACTCGACTGAGATGCAATTCGCCGTTCCACAGGGGCTCCCCTTGGCCTGGGACACAGTCACTGCCACTCTGGTGAGTAACGTGATCATAGCAACACCATCAATAACGCAGTGGCTAGTAAATACAGACTGTCCCATGACTCTGACCACCGAAATACTGTTAGAACTCTTCACTTCTGATCCTTGACCTTCTGCTGGACTTTCTAGATGCACTATTTGTACGCCGCTTTGTATCACAGCGTCTGCTGAGTAAAATGTAATGTAATGCGAGTAGCCTTACATATGTACTGTTCTGCCGTGGCATAGTGTCGTCCCCATTAAAATGGTAATGATCACCATTAACATTTTAACGCAATCGTTGGAGATCTAACCTGTTTACTTTCTGGGCTACATTCAATAGCTACGTTGTTGTTGTTTTCGACTGCAGGTGTCGAGTGATGTCCCGATGTGTGAAGGGTCTCTCTCGGAGTCGCGTGATGTCCCGATGTGTGACGGGTCTCTCTCCGAGTCGCTAGCCCTGCTCTGCTCCAGCGGACTGGGCCAGTTCTTGGAGGGCTGGCTACTGGAGACCCTACAGGTGCGTCTGACGACCGCGGTGGCGCCCGAGTTCTGGGCCGAGCTCAGGCGGTCGGAGACGGAGCCGGATGAGAGAGGCAGAGCCCGCGTTCTGCTCGGGGCTTTCCGTACCCTGCTGGAGAGACTGGAGCCATTTCTGGGTAGGCACCCGATTACACGGATACCTTTACACGAGTATTACATTAAGCAGAATATTTTTTTTTATCCCAAGCAAGGTACAGTACAGGTGGGATTTGAACCTGCGTCCTCCCTCTCTCCTCCAGGGGGGCTGGAGAGGCTTGGCGGCTGGCAGGATGAGGCCAGGGGCGGGCTGTGTGGGCCGGGGGCCCGGGGCCTCAGAGAGAGGGCCTTCTCCGTCATCAGGGCCACGCTGCTGTTCTCCCCCTCCGCCCAGCTGCAGGAGCGGGTTCTGGAGTTTTACAGCAGAACCTTCTCTGTCCACATGAACTGGGAGGGGGATGGCGGAGCTGGGGCCGGGGCTGGGGCCGGGCCGGGGGAGGCTGGAGACGAGGGGGCCGGGGGCCCAGAGGGGAGGCTGTGTCCGGGCTGTGCCGTGTCCCCCCAGCAGTGTTGGTGTCAGGAAGCCATGGAGTGTCTTCAGCAGCTTAGACTCATACTGTGAGTGGAGAGGACCGCCGGCCTGGAGCTGGATGTTACGCTGGTGTGGTGGTGTGGTACACAAAACAAGCTGTGTGTGACGGCTCTGTGTGTGTGTTTGTGTGACGGCTCTGTGTGTCTGTGTGTGTGTGTGTGACGGCTCTGTGTGTGCAGCTCCAGGCTGCAGCTGCTGGACAGGGTGAGCTCCGAGGCCGTCACCTCCATCCTGCACCAGCTGATTGAGCAGAGGACTGAGCAGCACTGCAGGGGCGAGCACGAGAGCTCCTTCCTGCTCGACTTCCAGGAGGTAGGAGGACCACAGTTCCTTCCTGTTTAACTTCCAGGAAGTAGGAGTACCACAGTTCCTTCCTGTTTAACTTCCAGGAAGTAGGAGTACCACAGTTCCTTCCTGTTTAACTTCCAGGAAGTAGGAGTACCACAGTTCCTTCCTGTTTAACTTCCAGGAAGTAGGAGTTCTTTGTTACTCAATGTAGTAACTGTCCTCCTTAAGTTTACCTGTTCATGTTCATGCCTCATTTCACCTGTTACAAGAGAGATCATGATGATTTTAACATTTCAGTTTGCACTCTCCTTTCTCCTCTCCTCTTCTCCTAGTGGTTGGAGCTGGTGCTGGGCTGGCTCAGTAGAGTTTTTTCTAGTGATGGGATTGGAGCAGGCCCCGGTGTGGGCGGGGCCAGCGAGGGGGCGGGGCCTGAAAATTCGTCGCTGCAGCGCTGGCGATGTCACATGCACCAGTTCTTCTGCAGGATCTATGTCAACATGAGGATCGAGGAGCTCTTCAGCATCATCAGAGGTGAGACGCTCGGTCTCGCCACCACGGAACCTTCCAGATGCTCTATCCTTATGTCTCATTTTATGTCTATATGCGCTATTTCTATGTCGCTTTGGATAAACGCTTCTGTTCAGTGGGTAAAATATGAAGTGGAATGTAAAGTAGGGTTAGTCTGATCAGTGTAATTTGTTACTTTTATGTACAGGGATCCGAGAGGTTTGTGCTTGTGTTGTTCCCACCTCCTGAAGTGTTGTTTCGTGTGCCGTTTGTCAGATTTCCCAGAGTCGAAGCCCGCCATAGAAGACCTGAAGTTCTGTCTGGAACGAACCAATCAGAGGCAGCAGCTCCTCACCTCCCTCAAATCAGCTTTTGAGACCCGCCTCCTCCACCCAGGTCCGTGGTTCTATTGGTGTGACTCAGGAGCGACGACACGAAAGCACCAATGGTGGCTGAGAAGTGGAGGGGCTCATTTGCATTTAAAGGAACAGTGCAGTGTAATCTGACGGCTGTCTCCCCACAGGCGTCCACACCTCTGACATCATCACCGTGTACATCTCAGCTATCAAGGCCCTGAGAGAGCTGGACCCCTCCATGGTCATCCTGCAGGTCGCATGTCAGCCCATACGCAAGTACCTCCGGTGAGAGAGAGAGAGAGGGAGAGAGAGAGAGAGATAGAGAGGGGGGGGAGGAGAGAGAGAGAGAGAGAGAGAGAGAGAGAGAGAGAGAGAGAGAGAGAGAGAGAGAGAGAGAGAGAGAGAGAGAGACGCAAGTACCTATGGTGAGCCCCTGGAGGGAAACCCCACGTCTTATTCCTTCAGCTTTCATGCAAAGCGACGTGCTAAACAGTGTTCTGATGTTACAATGGGCAGAGCGGAGGGACGCTCTGTGATCAACAGGGTTAAATAGAGGAAGGATGAGACACATCTGCTGATTATCCTCTGGGAGGAGGGGAGGAGAAGAGAGGAGAGGAAGAGAGGAGGAGGAGGAATAGGGGAAGAGAAGAGAGAGAAAGAAGTGGAGGAAGAGGGGAAGAGGAAGAGGGGAGGAGATGAGAGGAGGAGATGAGAGGAGGAGGAGTAAGAGAACGAGGAGGGGAGCTTAAATTAGCTTCTGCATGATTTGTGGTTAAAAACAGACATGGGGACCAGCTGTGTCTGTTGGGTGGTGAGTGTCCTGTGCAAACGTTGTCATGGTGATAACAGTGTTTCCTGTGCGAGCGTTGTCACGGTGATAACGGTTTTTGGTTGCCAGGACGCGGGAGGACACGGTGCGCCAGATCGTGGCCAGTCTCACCGGGGACGCCGAGGGCTGTAGCGACCTAGCCAATGAGCTGTCCCGGGCTGACCCCGTTACCTTGGAGACCCAGGACAGCGAGGACGAGGGCAGCGACCCCGAGGAGTGGACCCCTGACCCCACTGACGCCGTGACCGGTCAGACAACACACACACACACTACTGACACACACACACCGGAGATGGATGCCTTTACAGTTAGATATAGAGACAGATAGATGACAGCCCCATCTCCCCCAGATAAGACTGGCTCCAAGCGTCGCTCCTCTGACATCATCAGCCTGCTGGTCAGCATCTACGGCAGTAAGGAGATCTTCATCGATGAGTACCGTACTGTGCTGGCTGACCGACTGCTGCACCAGCTGGACTACAACACAGTCAGGTCTGCACACACACACACATACATGCACACGCATACACACAAGCATACACACACACACACACTCATACACACACACACTCTGACCGACTGCTGCACCAGCTGGACTACAACACAGTCAGGTCTGCACAAACACTCACACACATGCACACGCACACACACACTCTGACCGCCTGCTGCACCAGCTGGACTACAACACAGTCAGGTCTGCACACACACTCACACACACACATACACACTCCACATACAGACACACACACTCCAACACATGCATACATGATCGTTCTGTGAATGTAATTTCCCCCTGTGTGTGTGTGTGTGTGTGTGTGTGTGTGTGTGTGAACAGAGAGATCCGAAACGTGGAGTTGCTGAAGCTGAGGTTTGGCGAGGCTCACATGCACTACTGTGAGGTCATGCTCAAGGTAACCACACACATGGAACATACATAACACACACGGAACATACATAACACACATGGAACATACATAACACACATGGAACATACATAACACACATGGAACATACACAGAGATGGGAAGTTACAAAGTACAAATACTTTAGTTTTAGGCTTCTCTGTTCTCCTTTCCTGTCTCCCTCCTTTCCTTTCACTGTGTAAAAAAGTAAACATTTTTGTAGTTGAAAAAATATATACAAAAATATATTTCCCCCCCTGTCCCTCCCCTCTCCTCCCCCTGTCCTCCCCTCCCTCCTCCCCCTCCCCTCCCTCCTCTCTCCAGGATGTGGCTGACTCCCGCAGGATCAACTCCAACATCCGTGAGGAGGAGTCCCGTCTCCCTGAGCAGGAGCGCCCCCCCCTGGTGCTGTCGGCCATGATCCTGTCCTCGGAGTTCTGGCCCTCCCTGAAGGAGGAGAAGATGGAGCTGCCGCCTCCGGCCGCACAGGCCATGGAGGCCTACGCACACCGCTACGAGAAGCTCAAGGTACACACACACACACTGCTACGAGAAGCTCAAGGTACACACACACACCTTTATGAGAAGCTGAAGGTAGACACACACACACACAAACAAACCACTATGGGAGGCTAGAATGTTCAGTGTGTTTATCTACCTGTGTGTGTGTCTCTACCTGTGTGTGTGTGTGTGTGTCTCTACCTGTGTGTGTGTGTGTGTCTCTACCTGTGTGTGTGTGTGTGTGTCTCTACCTGTGTGTGTGTGTGTGTGTCTACGTGTGTGTGCGTGTGTCTATACCTGTGTGTGTGTCTACCTGTGTGTGTGTGTGTGTGTGTCTACCTGTGTGTGTGTGTGTGTCTACCTGTGTGTGTGTGTGTCTCTACCTGTGTGTGTGTGTGTGTGTGTCTACCTGTGTGTGTGTCTACCTGTGTGTGTGTCTCTACCTGTGTGTGTGTGTGTCTCTACCTGTGTGTGTGTGTGTGTCTACCTGTGTGTGTGTCTACCTGTGTGTGTGTGTGTGTGTGTGTGTGTGTGTGTCTACCTGTGTGTGTGTGTGTGTCTCTACCTGTGTGTGTGTGTGTGTCTACCTGTGTGTGTGTGTGTGTGTGTCTCTACCTGTGTGTGTGTGTGTGTGTCTACCTGTGTGTGTGTGTGTGTGTGTCTCTACCTGTGTGTGTGTGTCTCTACCTGTGTGTGTGTGTGTGTGTGTCTACCTGTGTGTGTGTGTGTCTCTA